>NW_027005043.1:59498-108761 GCF_036934945.1 Oncorhynchus masou masou
TGAAGTCTTTGAGAGACTATGTCAACCACACTGCCACACTGCCCTAACCCTCCCCTCTGACAAGAGGAATTACCCATCTCCAGATTTGCTGTACCATCCCAAATACAGCTGACACATTCATTACACCATAACTACAATCTCAACTGACCATACATGGTCACCCCACCTCCCCCCTGTGCCCATACTGGGTACTGGACTTCCTGACCCTCCCCCCAGGTGGTAGGGTAGGTAACCCAACACTCTCCTCCCGCTGATCCATCACATGGGGCCCATCTGGACAAGCGTATTACCCCCAAACTACTCTCCCAGAATGCTGTTCATCGACACAACAGCCCCAAAACTACTCTCCCCTCCCCCCATACATGGCATTACCAACACCACTGACCCTACAGGGAGGGTAGGGCCCCCCCTCTGACCATACATGGTATAACCTCACACTCAACATCAACAAAACTAAGGAGATGATTGTGGACCAGGAAACAGCCATACATGTATTACCCCAACTGACCATCGATGGAACCCCAAAACTACTGGACATGGTATTACCCCAAAACTACTCTCCCCCTCCCCATACATGGTCACAGACAAACTGACTCTCCCACTCACACACCATACATGGTAACCCCAAAACTACTCTCCCCCTCCCCCCATACATGGTATTACCCCAAAACTACTCTCCCCCGTGACCATACATGCCCCAAAACTTCTCTGCCCCTCCCCCCATACATGGTATTACCCCAAAACTACTCTCCCCCCTGAACATACATGGTATTACCCCAAAACTCTCTCCCCCTCCCCCCATACATGGTATCCCAAAACACTCTCCCCCCACCATACATGGCCCAAAACTACTCTCCCCCTCTGACCATACATGGATTACCCCAAAACTACTCTCCCCCTCTGACCATCCATGTTACACCCCAAAACCATGACCATCAAGGACATTACCCACCTACTCTCCCCCTCTGCCATCCCCAAAACTCACCATCATGGTATTACCACAGTGTTCTCAGTTGGACGAGTTTCAGTATAGTGACTCAGTTAGTGACTCAGTTTGACACAGTTATAATGACTCAACAACTGAGTTACAGTATAGTGACTTAGTTACAGTGACTCAGTTACAGTATAGTGACCAGTTAGTGACTCAGTTGCAGTATAGTGACTCAGTTAGTGACTCAGAGTTAAACTCAGCCACCACTTTTATTGTGACATTAAATGACTCAGACAGTGACTCAACTCCAGTTACACTTAAATAATTTGGAATTGATTGTGTCAAATGATGTAAATATATCAGTTTAGCCACTTTAAACAATGCAGGTCAGTTGGACTCATTTAGAGTGGACTCACCCACATTATCTTCTCATCAGTTGGACAGTTTGGAGGTCAGTTGGACTCATCGGTTGGATCCGTTTAGGACAGTGGACTCCTTATGTCAGTTGGACTCAGTCAGTTGCAAACTTTAACATGGACTCAGTCAGTACTCAGTTTAGGTCACAGACTCACTCAGTTGGACTCAGTTTAGGTCAGTTGGACTCACTCAGTTGGACTCAGTTTACAGGACTCATCGTTGGACTCGTTTAGACAGTTGGACTAAGTCAGTTGGACTCAGTCAGTTGGACTCAGTTTAGGTCTCTTCATCAGTTTAGGTCAGTTGGACTGTTTAGAGTTGGACTCATTTACAGTTGTATCTTGCCTCATGCTGCTCAAAGGTCAGCACTCATTTATATCTGTACATATTCTTTTATCCACACTGTGTATCAGACAGTTGGACTCAGTTTAGGTCATTGTTCAGTTGATATAATAACTGTATGACCGCCTGGCACAAGCATGGACTCAGTTTAACATCTCTAACCAGTGTTGATAAATACAATTTGATTTGATTTGATTTGCTATTTATCCAAAGCTGACCATACATGGTATTATACATTTCTCAAAACTACCTTAGCTCCCCCATCTGACCATACATTGTATTACCCATAAATCTACCTCCTGCCCTCTGCATCTACATTATTCCAGTCTAACATCTCCCCCAGAGAGACCCAGAGGAGCAGACCGGGTATTACAAAACTACAGATCTCCCACCAAGTTGACCGGGATTCTACTAGCCCTCTCAACCACTGGCTCAAGCTCCCCCCTGACCAAACATCCAACCCCAAAAGGCCCATACATGGTCTTAGTGTTGAAAGCTCCATGCTCCCCCAGCTGACCATACATGGTATTACCCGTTGGACTACTTTCCCCTGACCATACATTTGGTCATTACTCAGTTGTAGTCAGTTGGACTCAGTTGTAGTTGGTGACTCAGGTGGTATTACCCCAGTTGTACAGTCTCAGTTGTAGTTGTTGGACCAGTACATGGTATTAACTCAAAACTCAGTCTTGTTGGACTCTCAGTTGACCATACATGTGTATTACTCAGTCACTCAGTCTTGTTGGACTCAGTTTAGGTCAGTTGACTCATACATTGGTATCGGACTCAGTTTAGGTCAAAACTAGTTTAGGTCAGTTGGACTCCCCTTGACCATACATGGTATTGGACTCAAAACTACTCTCCCCCTCTGACCATTGGTATTACCCCAACTCACAGTTGGACTCCCCCTTGACATTGGACTCATGTCATTACTCAAACAGTTGGACTTACCCTTGGACTCAAACAGTTGGACTCAGTCAGTTGGACTCATACATGGTATTATATAATAACTATGTCCTCCTCTGACCATACATGATATAATAACATAAACTATTTCCTCCTCTGACTTACATGATGTGTGTATACATTTCTCAAAGTGACCTTACTCTCCCCATGTGACCATACATTGTATTACCCCAAAACTACTCCTGCCCTCTGACCATACATGGTATCACCCAGAAAGACTCACTCTCCCCCCACTGACCATACATGGTATTACCCTCTCAAAACTACTCCCCCCGCTGACCATACATCCAAGGTCCCCAAAACAGTTCCCCCTGACTGCATGTATCAACCCACAGTATTTCAGTGTTGACTCCATGCTTGCCAGCTGAGTGACCACTGTTGGACTCCGTTGACTCAGTTACAGTATAGTGACTTAGTTACATTTGACTCAGTTACTCAGTGACTCAGTTATCAGTGACTTATGGACTCAGTCCAGTTGGACTCAGTTGTAGTCAGTTGGACTCAGTAGTTGGACTCAGTTTAGTCAGTTTAGTTGGACTCAGTTTAGTTAGTTGGACTCAGTCTTGTTGGACTCAGTTTAGGTCAGTTGGACTCAGTTTGTTGACTCAGTTTAGGTCAGTTGGACTCAGTCAGTTGGACTCAGTCTTGTTGGACTCAGTTTAGGTCAGTTGGACTCAGTTTAGGTCAGTTGGACTCAGACAGTTGGACTCAGTTTAGGTCAGTTGGACTCAGTCAGTTGGACTCAGACAGTTGGACTCAGTCAGTTGGACTCAGTCAGTTGGACTCAGACAGTTGGACTCAGTGGGACTCAGTCAGTTGGACTCAGTCAGTTGATATAATAACAGTTGGACTCAGTTTAGGTCAGTTGACTATAATAACATAATGTATGACTCAAGACAGTTGGACAGTTTAGTCAGTTGGACTCAAAAGTTGGACTCAGTCAGTTGGACTCAGTCAGTTGATATAATAACAATGTATGACTCAGTTTAGGTCAGTTGGACTCAGTTTAGGTCAGTTGATATAATAACATAATGTATGCTATTTATCCCCGACTTACAGTGATGTGTGTATACATTTCTCATACAGTGACCTTAGCATCGAACCCATGTTTTATTCATATTTTATTGAATATTAAAACATACAATCTACCCCTGCCGCTCAGCATCTACATTACATCCAGTCTAACAATCTCCCATCCAGAGAGACCCAAAGCCCGGGTCTCCCCCGCCCACATTGACAGATCTCCCACCAAGTTGAATCATGGATTCTATTACGACCTCTCAACCACTGGCCCAAGCTCCCACCCGCCCGGCCACCAAACCATCCAAGGTCCCCCCACAGTTCCCCCTGAGAGCTGCCCCTCAACCCACAGTCTTTAGTGTTGAAAGCTCCATGCTCTGCCAGCTGAGCCATACAGGACCACTGTTGGACTCCGTTGGACTCAGTTTGAGTCCGTTGTAGTTAGCTGGACTCAGGTGGAGTCATTTGGACTCAGTTGTAGTTAGTTGGACTCAGTTGTAGTCAGTTGTAGTTAGTTGGACTCAGTTGTAGTTAGTTGGACTCAGTTGTAGTCAGTTGGACTCAGTTGTAGTTAGTTGGACTCAGTTGTAGTCAGTTGTTGTAGTCAGTTGTACTCAGTTGTTGTAGTCAGTTGGACTCAGTTGTAGTCAGTTGTAGTCGGTTGGACTCAGTTGAAGTCAGTTGGACTCAGTTGTGGTTAGTTGGACTCAGTTGAAGTCAGCTGAAGTCATTTGGACTTGGTCAGTTGGATTCATTTGTAGTCAGTAGGACTCAGTCAGTAAGACTTGGTTGTAGTCAGTTGGACTTGGTTGTAGTCAGTAGGACTCAGTCAGTAAGACTTGGTTGTAGTCAGTAGGACTCAGTCAGTAAGACTTGGTTGTAGTCAGTAGGACTCAGTCAGTAAGACTTGGTTGTAGTCAGTAGGACTCAGTCAGTAAGACTTGGTTGTAGTCAGTAGGACTCAGTTGTAGTCAGTAGGGTTCATTTGTAGTCAGTAGACTCAGTCAGTAAGACTTGGTTGTAGTCAGTAGGACTCAGTCAGTAAGACTTGGTTGTAGTCAGTTGGATTCATTTGTAGTCAGTAGGACTCAGTTGTAGTCAGTAGGACTCAGTCAGTAAGACTTGGTTGTAGTCAGTAAGACTCAGTCAGTAAGACTTGGTTGTAGTCAGTTGGATTAATTTGTAGTCAGCAGGACTCAGTTGACGTCAGTAGGACTCATTTGTAGTCAGTAGGACTCAGTCAGTAAGACTTGGTTGTAGTCAGTTGGATTAATTTGTAGTCAGCAGGACTCAGTTGTAGTCAGTAGGACTCAGTTGTTGTCAGTTGGACTCATTTGTAGTCAGTAGGACTCAGTTAAGACTTGGTTGTAGTCAGTTGGATTCATTTGTAGTCAGTAGGACTCAGTTTAGTCAGTAGGACTCATTTGTAGTCAGTACTCAGTCAGTAAGACTTGGTTGTAGTCAGTTGGATTCATTTGTAGTCAGTAGGACTCAGTCAGTAAGACTTGGTTGTAGTCAGTAAGACTCAGTCAGTAAGACTTGGTTGTAGTCAGTTGGATTAATTTGTAGTCTTCAGGACTCAGTTGTCGTCAGTAGGACTCATTTGTAGTCAGTAGGACTCAGTCAGTAAGACTTGGTTGTAGTCAGTTGGATTAATTTGTAGTCAGCAGGACTCAGTTGTCGTCAGTAGGACTCATTTGTAGTCGGTAGGACTCAGTCAGTAAGACTTGGTTGTAGTCAGTTGGACTCATTTGTAGTCAGTAGGACTCAGTCAGTAAGACTTGGTTGTAGTCAGTTGGATTCATTTGTAGTCAGTAGGACTCAGTTGTAGTCAGTAGGACTCAGTTGTAGTCAGTAGGACTCAGTCAGTAAGACTTGGTTGTAGTCAGTTGGATTCATTTGTAGTCAGTAGGACTCAGTCAGTAAGACCTGGTTGTAGTCAGTAGGACTCAGTTGTAGTCAGTGGACTCAGGCAGTAAGACTTGGTTGTAGTCAGTAGGACTCAGTCAGTAAGACTTGGTTGTAGTCAGTTGGACTCATTTGTCCAGTAGGACTCAGTTGTAGTCAGTAGGACTCATTTGTAGTCAGTAGGACTCAGTCAGTAAGACTTGGTTGCAGTCAGTAGGACTCAGTTGTAGTCAGTAGGACTCAGTTGTAGTCAGTAGGGCTCATTTGTAGTCAGTAGGACTCAGTTGTAGTCAGTAGGGCTCATTTGTAGTCAGTAGGACTCAGTCAGTAAGACTCGGTTGTAGTCAGTAGGACTCAGTTGTAGTCAGTAGGACTCAGTTGTAGTCAGTAGGACTCAGTCAGTAAGACTTGGTTGTAGTCAGTTGGATTCATTTGTTGTCAGTAGGACTCAGTTGTAGTCAGTAGAACTCAGTTGTAGTCAGTAGGACTCAGTTGTAGTCAGTAGGACTCAGTTGTAGTCAGTAGGACTCAGTTGTACTCAGTAGGACTCATTTGTAGTCAGTAGGACTCAGTTGTAGTCAGTAGGACTCAGTCAGTAAGAGTTGGTTGTAGTTGGACTCAGTCAGTAAGACTTGGTTGTAGTCAGTTGGATTCATTTGTAGTCAGTAGGACTCAGTTGTAGTCAGTAGGACTCAGTTGTTGTCAGTAGGACTCATTTGTTCAGTAGGACTCAGTCAGTAAGACTTGGTTGTAGTCAGTTGGATTCATTTGTAGTCAGTAGGACTCAGTCAGTAAGACCTGGTTGTAGTCAGTAGGACTCAGTTGTAGTTGGACTCAGGCAGTAAGACTTGGTTGTAGTCAGTAGGACTCAGTCAGTAAGACTTGGTTGTAGTCAGTTGTATTCATTTGTAGTCAGTAGGACTCAGTTGTAGTCAGTAGGACTCATTTGTAGTCAGTAGGACTCAGTCAGTAAGACTTGGTTGCAGTCAGTAGGACTCAGTTGTAGTCACTCAGTTGTAGTCAGTAGGACTCAGTTGTAGTCAGTAGGACTCAGTCAGTAAGACTTGGTTGTAGTCAGTTGGATTCATTTGTAGTCAGTAGGACTCAGTCAGTAAGACCTGGTTGTAGTCAGTAGGACTCAGTTGTAGTCAGTAGGACTCAGGCAGTAAGACTTGGTTGTAGTCAGTAGGACTCAGTCAGTAAGACTTGTTGTAGTCAGTTGTATTCATTTGTAGTCAGTAGGACTCAGTTGTAGTCAGTAGGGCTCATTTGTAGTCAGTAGGACTCAGTTGTAGTCAGTAGGGCTCATTTGTAGTCAGTAGGACTCAGTCAGTAAGACTTGGTTGTAGTCAGTAGGACTCAGTCAGTAAGACTTGGTTGTAGTCAGTTGTATTCATTTGTAGTCAGTAGGACTCATTTGTAGTCAGTAGGACTCAGTCAGTAAGACTTGGTTGCAGTCAGTAGGACTCAGTTGTAGTCAGTAGGACTCAGTTGTAGTCAGTAGGGCTATTTGTCAGTAGGACTCAGTTGTAGTCAGTAGGGCTCATTTGTAGTCAGTAGGACTCAGTCAGTAAGACTCGGTTGTAGTCAGTAGGACTCAGTTGTAGTCAGTAGGACTCAGTTGTAGTCAGTAGGACTCAGTCAGTAAGACTTGGTTGTAGTCAGTTGGATTCATTTGTTGTCAGTAGGACTCAGTTGTAGTCAGTAGGACTCAGTTGTAGTCAGTAGGACTCAGTTGTAGTCAGTAGGACTCATTTGTAGTCAGTAGGACTCAGTCAGTAAGAGTTGGTTGTAGTCAGTAGGACTCAGTCAGTAAGACTTGGTTGTAGTCAGTTGGATTCATTTGTAGTCAGTAGGACTCAGTTGTAGTCAGTAGGACTCAGTTGTTGTCAGTAGGACTCATTTGTAGTCAGTAGGACTCAGTCAGTAAGACTTGGTTGTAGTCAGTTGGATTCATTTGTAGTCAGTAGGACTCAGTCAGTAAGACCTGGTTGTAGTCAGTAGGACTCAGTTGTAGTCAGTAGGACTCAGGCAGTTGACAGATCTCTCAGTCAGTTGAAGTCAGTTGTATTCATTTGTAGTCAGTAGGACTCAGTTGTAGTCAGTAATTGTAGTCAGTAGGACTCATTTGTCAGTAAACTCAGTTGGTCCAAGCTCCCAGTCAGTAGTCAGTTGGTTGTAGTCAGTAGGACTCAGTCAAACTTGGTTGTAGTCAGTTGGATTCCCCCAGTTGTAGTCAGTAGGACTCAGTTGTTGTCAGTAGGACTCAGAGCTGTAGTCAACTCCCACAGTGACTTTAGTCAGTTGAAAGCTAGGACCATGTCTGCCAGTCTGTAGGACCATTGTAGTCAGTAGGACTCACTGTTGGACTCAGTTGGACTCAGTCAGTAAGACTTGAGTCAGTTGTATTCATTTGTAGTCAGTAGGACTCAGTTGTGGAGTCATTTGGACTCAGTTGTAGTTAGTTAGGACTCAGTTGTAGTCAGTTGTAGTTAGTTGGACTCAGTTGTAGTTAGTTGGACTCAGTTGTAGTCAGTTGGACTCAGTTGTAGTTGTAGTTGGACTCAGTTGTAGTCAGTTGTTGTAGTCAGTTGTACTCAGTTGTTGTAGTCAGTTGGACTCAGTTGTAGTCAGTTGTAGTCGGTTGGACTCAGTTGAAGTCAGTTGGACTCAGTTGTGGTTAGTTGGACTCAGTTGAAGTCAGCTGAAGTCATTTGGACTTGGTCAGTTGGATTCATTTGTAGTCAGTAGGACTCAGTCAGTAAGACTTGGTTGTAGTCAGTTGGACTTGGTTGTAGTCAGTAGGACTCAGTCAGTAAGACTTGGTTGTAGTCAGTAGGACTCAGTCAGTAAGACTTGGTTGTAGTCAGTAGGACTCAGTCAGTAAGACTTGGTTGTAGTCAGTAGGACTCAGTCAGTAAGACTTGGTTGTAGTCAGTAGGACTCAGTTGTAGTCAGTAGGGTTCATTTGTAGTCAGTAGGACTCAGTCAGTAAGACTTGGTTGTAGTCAGTAGGACTCAGTCAGTAAGACTTGGTTGTAGTCAGTTGGATTCATTTGTAGTCAGTAGGACTCAGTTGTAGTCAGTAGGACTCAGTCAGTAAGACTTGGTTGTAGTCAGTAAGACTCAGTCAGTAAGACTTGGTTGTAGTCAGTTGGATTAATTTGTAGTCAGCAGGACTCAGTTGACGTCAGTAGGACTCATTTGTAGTCAGTAGGACTCAGTCAGTAAGACTTGGTTGTAGTCAGTTGGATTAATTTGTAGTCAGCAGGACTCAGTTGTAGTCAGTAGGACTCAGTTGTTGTCAGTTGGACTCATTTGTAGTCAGTAGGACTCAGTCAGTAAGACTTGGTTGTAGTCAGTTGGATTCATTTGTAGTCAGTAGGACTCAGTTGTAGTCAGTAGGACTCATTTGTAGTCAGTAGGACTCAGTCAGTAAGACTTGGTTGTAGTCAGTTGGATTCATTTGTAGTCAGTAGGACTCAGTCAGTAAGACTTGGTTGTAGTCAGTAAGACTCAGTCAGTAAGACTTGGTTGTAGTCAGTTGGATTAATTTGTAGTCTTCAGGACTCAGTTGTCGTCAGTAGGACTCATTTGTAGTCAGTAGGACTCAGTCAGTAAGACTTGGTTGTAGTCAGTTGGATTAATTTGTAGTCAGCAGGACTCAGTTGTCGTCAGTAGGACTCATTTGTAGTCGGTAGGACTCAGTCAGTAAGACTTGGTTGTAGTCAGTTGGACTCATTTGTAGTCAGTAGGACTCAGTCAGTAAGACTTGGTTGTAGTCAGTTGGATTCATTTGTAGTCAGTAGGACTCAGTTGTAGTCAGTAGGACTCAGTTGTAGTCAGTAGGACTCAGTCAGTAAGACTTGGTTGTAGTCAGTTGGATTCATTTGTAGTCAGTAGGACTCAGTCAGTAAGACCTGGTTGTAGTCAGTAGGACTCAGTTGTAGTCAGTAGGACTCAGGCAGTAAGACTTGGTTGTAGTCAGTAGGACTCAGTCAGTAAGACTTGGTTGTAGTCAGTTGGACTCATTTGTCGTCAGTAGGACTCAGTTGTAGTCAGTAGGACTCATTTGTAGTCAGTAGGACTCAGTCAGTAAGACTTGGTTGCAGTCAGTAGGACTCAGTTGTAGTCAGTAGGACTCAGTTGTAGTCAGTAGGGCTCATTTGTAGTCAGTAGGACTCAGTTGTAGTCAGTAGGGCTCATTTGTAGTCAGTAGGACTCAGTCAGTAAGACTCGGTTGTAGTCAGTAGGACTCAGTTGTAGTCAGTAGGACTCAGTTGTAGTCAGTAGGACACAGTCAGTAAGACTTGGTTGTAGTCAGTTGGATTCATTTGTTGTCAGTAGGACTCAGTTGTAGTCAGTAGAACTCAGTTGTAGTCAGTAGGACTCAGTTGTAGTCAGTAGGACTCAGTTGTAGTCAGTAGGACTCAGTTGTAGTCAGTAGGACTCATTTGTAGTCAGTAGGACTCAGTTGTAGTCAGTAGGACTCAGTCAGTAAGAGTTGGTTGTAGTCAGTAGGACTCAGTAAGTAAGACTTGGTTGTAGTCAGTTGGATTCATTTGTAGTCAGTAGGACTCAGTTGTAGTCAGTAGGACTCAGTTGTTGTCAGTAGGACTCATTTGTAGTCAGTAGGACTCAGTCAGTAAGACTTGGTTGTAGTCAGTTGGATTCATTTGTAGTCAGTAGGACTCAGTCAGTAAGACCTGGTTGTAGTCAGTAGGACTCAGTTGTAGTCAGTAGGACTCAGGCAGTAAGACTTGGTTGTAGTCAGTAGGACTCAGTCAGTAAGACTTGGTTGTAGTCAGTTGTATTCATTTGTAGTCAGTAGGACTCAGTTGTAGTCAGTAGGACTCATTTGTAGTCAGTAGGACTCAGTCAGTAAGACTTGGTTGCAGTCAGTAGGACTCAGTTGTAGTCAGTAGGACTCAGTTGTAGTCAGTAGGACTCAGTTGTAGTCAGTAGGACTCAGTCAGTAAGACTTGGTTGTAGTCAGTTGGATTCATTTGTAGTCAGTAGGACTCAGTCAGTAAGACCTGGTTGTAGTCAGTAGGACTCAGTTGTAGTCAGTAGGACTCAGGCAGTAAGACTTGGTTGTAGTCAGTAGGACTCAGTCAGTAAGACTTGGTTGTAGTCAGTTGTATTCATTTGTAGTCAGTAGGACTCAGTTGTAGTCAGTAGGGCTCATTTGTAGTCAGTAGGACTCAGTTGTAGTCAGTAGGGCTCATTTGTAGTCAGTAGGACTCAGTCAGTAAGACTTGGTTGTAGTCAGTAGGACTCATTCAGTAAGACTTGGTTGTAGTCAGTTGTATTCATTTGTAGTCAGTAGGACTCATTTGTAGTCAGTAGGACTCAGTCAGTAAGACTTGGTTGCAGTCAGTAGGACTCAGTTGTAGTCAGTAGGACTCAGTTGTAGTCAGTAGGGCTCATTTGTAGTCAGTAGGACTCAGTTGTAGTCAGTAGGGCTCATTTGTAGTCAGTAGGACTCAGTCAGTAAGACTCGGTTGTAGTCAGTAGGACTCAGTTGTAGTCAGTAGGACTCAGTTGTAGTCAGTAGGACTCAGTCAGTAAGACTTGGTTGTAGTCAGTTGGATTCATTTGTTGTCAGTAGGACTCAGTTGTAGTCAGTAGGACTCAGTTGTAGTCAGTAGGACTCAGTTGTAGTCAGTAGGACTCAGTTGTAGTCAGTAGGACTCATTTGTAGTCAGTAGGACTCAGTTGTAGTCAGTAGGACTCAGTCAGTAAGAGTTGGTTGTAGTCAGTAGGACTCAGTCAGTAAGACTTGGTTGTAGTCAGTTGGATTCATTTGTAGTCAGTAGGACTCAGTTGTAGTCAGTAGGACTCAGTTGTTGTCAGTAGGACTCATTTGTAGTCAGTAGGACTCAGTCAGTAAGACTTGGTTGTAGTCAGTTGGATTCATTTGTAGTCAGTAGGACTCAGTCAGTAAGACCTGGTTGTAGTCAGTAGGACTCAGTTGTAGTCAGTAGGACTCAGGCAGTAAGACTTGGTTGTAGTCAGTAGGACTCAGTCAGTAAGACTTGGTTGTAGTCAGTTGTATTCATTTGTAGTCAGTAGGACTCAGTTGTAGTCAGTAGGACTCATTTGTAGTCAGTAGGACTCAGTCAGTAAGACTTGGTTGCAGTCAGTAGGACTCAGTTGTAGTCAGTAGGACTCAGTTGTAGTCAGTAGGACTCAGTTGTAGTCAGTAGGACTCAGTCAGTAAGACTTGGTTGTAGTCAGTTGGATTCATTTGTTGTCAGTAGGACTCAGTTGTAGTCAGTAGAACTCAGTTGTAGTCAGTAGGACTCAGTTGTAGTCAGTAGGACTCATTTGTAGTCAGTAGGACTCAGTTGTAGTCAGTAGGACTCAGTCAGTAAGAGTTGGTTGTAGTCAGTTGGATTCATTTGTAGTCAGTAGGACTCAGTTGTAGTCAGTAGGGCTCAGTCAGTAAGAGTTGGTTGTAGTCAGTTGGATTCATTTGTAGTCAGTAGGACTCAGTTGTAGTCAGTAAGACTCAGTCAGTAGGACTCAGTTATAGTCAGTAGGACTCAGTTGTAGTCAGTAGGACTCAGTCAGTAGGACTCAGTTATAGTCAGTAGGACTCAGTTGTAGTCAGTAAGACTCAGTCAGTAGGACTCAGTTATAGTCAGTAGGACTCAGTCAGTAGGACTCAGTTGTCGTCAGTCAGCTGTAGGTTGTTTTAGTAATGTTCCACTGTTGATCCTCTTGTACTTCCTCATATTGTGTCGTGTCATGCGGCTTGAGCCATGATGTTTATTGGACAGGATAGAGATACAGAAATAGGAAGTAGATCAGAGTGTGACCGCTCCAGCACCCCAGGGCTGTTCTGTTTTTTAAAGGACTGGGCCATTTAACCACTTTCATTTATTCTGTGTACTGACTTGAGTTAGTGGATACTTCCTCAAGTGAAACCATTGTTTATCTTCATGGTATGGACATTATCAGTATGGTGATGTTATTTAATTATTTTTTTTAAGTGGTTGCCGTGGAGACTGAGAGAGAAAGAAAGGCAGCTTCTTCGATCCTGGTTGTCATGGAGACGCTGTAAATAACAGACACTCAGGAGAGAACACACACACACATATCTATCCTCCACGGGGAGTTGACCCCATCTAGACAGGTGGAAGGCATTATGTCATCCTGTAGTGTGTATGTGTGTGCGTGCACGTGTGTGTTTTCAGAGCTGCTCTGTTCTAGATAATTAACCATACAAACAACTCTGTATCCCACCACAAGCTGTTAAACATGCTAACCCCTTACAGTACTCTGTTCACTGTAAGTAACCTGTAGCAACAACAGGGTGATCAAATGAAGATCCTACACCTG
Organism: Oncorhynchus masou masou; assembly: GCF_036934945.1. NCBI lineage: Eukaryota > Metazoa > Chordata > Actinopteri > Salmoniformes > Salmonidae > Oncorhynchus > Oncorhynchus masou. The sequence continues at coordinate 72,430 of NW_027005043.1, forward strand.
TAACCTGTAGTAACAACAGGGTGATCAAATGAAGATCCTACATCTGTAACCTATAGCATCAACAGGGTGATCAAATTAAAATCCTACATCTGTAACCTGTAGCAACAACAGGGTGATCAAATGAAGATCCTACATCTGTAACCTGTAGCAACAACAGGGAGATCAAATGAAGATCCTACACCTGTAACCTATAGCAACAGCAGGGAGATCAAATGAAGATCCTACATCTGTAACCTGTAGCAACAACAGGGTGATCAAATGAAGATCCTACATCTGTAGCAACAACAGGGAGATCAAATGAAGATCCTACATCTGTAACCTATAGCAACAACAGGGAGATCAAATGAATATCCTACATCTGTAGCAACAACAGGGTGATTAAATGAAGATCCTACATCTGTAACCTATAGCAACAACAGGGAGATCAAATGAAGATCCTACATCTGTAGCAACAACAGGGTGATTAAATGAAGATCCTACATCTGTAACCTATAGCAACAACAGGGTGATCAAATGAAGATCCTACATCTGTAACCTATAGCAACAACAGGGTGATCAAATGAAGATCCTACATCTGTAACCTATAGCAACAACAGGGGGATGAAATGAAGATCCTACATCTGTAACCTATAGCAACAACAGGGTGATGAAATGAAGATCCTACATCTGTAACCTATAGCAACAACAGGGTGATGAAATGAAGATCCTACATCTGTAACCTGTAGCAACAACAGGGAGATCAAATGAAGATCCTACATCTGTAGCAACAACAGGGAGATCAAATGAATATCCTACATCTGTAGCAACAACAGGGAGATCAAATGAAGATCCTACATCTGTAACCTATAGCAACAACAAGGAGATCAAACGAAGATCCTACATCTGTAACCTATAGCAACAACAGGGAGATCAAACGAAGATCCTACATCTGTAACCTGTAGCAACAACAGGGAGATCAAACGAAGATCCTACACCTGTAACCTATAGCAACAACAGGGAGATCAAATGAAGATCCTACACCTGTAGCAACAACAGGGAGATCAAATGAAGATCCTACATCTGTAACCTATAGCAACAACAGGGAGATCAAACGAAGATCCTACATCTGTAACCTGTAGCAACAACAGGGAGATCAAACGAAGATCCTACACCTGTAACCTGTAGCAACAACAGGGAGATCAAATGAAGATCCTACACCTGTATCCTGTAGCAACAACAGGGTGATGAAATGAAGATCCTACACCTGTATCCTGTAGCAACAACAGGGTGATGAAATGAAGATCCTACACCTGTATCCTGTAGCAACAACAGGGTGATGAAATGAAGATCCTACACCTGTATCCTGTAGCAACAACAGGGTGATGAAATGAAGATCCTACACCTGTATCCTGTAGCAACAATGCTTTTCTCCTCCGACTATACAACATCTGATTCAAAGGGGGTGTGGCAGATATCAAAACTCTTCCTGGTAGGATACACTTGTGCTTCCTCGCCAAAAGGAGGCTGTTGAGGAGGGGAGACAGACTGTCTTCTGTTTGCCTACTAACCAACTTACACAATCCTCAACCACTTAGCGGTTTCCGGGTCATGGAGGAGAGAGGACAGAGGGCGGAGGAGAGAGGGCGGAGGAGAGAGGAGAGAGGGCGGAGGAGAGAGGAGAGAGGGCGGAGGAGATGGGACAGAGGAGAGAGGGCGGAGGAGAGAGGGCGGAGGAGAGGGGACAGAGGAGAGAGGGCGGAGGAGAGAGGGCGGAGGAGAGGGGACAGAGGAGAGAGGAGAGAGGGCGGAGGACAGAGGACGAAGGAGAGAGGAGAGAGGAGAGAGGGTGGAGGACAGACTTTTGCCCAAATGAGAAAAGGTCAGAGAGAAAAGAGAGAGAGCGAGAGAGAAAGACAGAGAGAGTGTGAGAGAGAAAGACAGAGAGAGTGTGAGAGAGAGAGAGAGAGAGAAAGAGAGAGTGTGAGAGAGCGAGAGAGAAAGACAGAGAGTGTGAGAGAGAGAGAGAGAGAGAAAGACAGAGAGAGTGTGAGAGAGAGAGATGCAGGGTCTCTGATTGTGTTGATACCCTGTGTTCCCATGCAGGTTTGATGGCGGATAAGGAGGAGAAGCCTGTGGGAGAGGAGGAGGACGAGACAGACCTGAACTACACTCCACCAGCCCAGAAGAGCCTGCAGGAGATACAGGAACTAGACAAGGATGATGAGAGTCTCAGGAAATACAAACAGACTCTACTAGGAGCTGGACCAGTGGTGGCAGGTCAGTGTGTTACTGTGTTACTGTGGTCAGTGTGTTACTCTGTTACTGTGTTACTGTGTTACTGTGTTACTGTGGTCAGTGTGTTACTGTGTTACTGTGGTCAGTGTGTTACTGTGGTCAGGGTGTTACTGTGTTACTGTGGTCAGTGTGTTACTGTGGTCAGGGTGTTACTGTGGTCAGTGTGTTAATGTGGTCACTGTGTTACTGTGTTACTGTGGTCAGTGTGTTACTGTGGTCAGGGTGTTACTGTGGTCAGTGTGTTACTGTGGTCAGGGTGTTACTGTGTTACTGTGGTCAGTGTGTTACTGTGGTCAGGGTGTTACTGTGGTCAGTGTGTTAATGTGGTCACTGTGTTACTGTGTTACTGTGGTCAGTGTGTTACTGTGGTCAGGGTGTTACTGTGGTCAGTGTGTTACTGTGGTCAGTGTGTTACTGTGGTCAGGGTGTTACTGTGTTACTGTGGTCAGTGTGTTACTGTGGTCAGGGTGTTACTGTGTTACTGTGGTCAGTGTGTTACTGTGGTCAGGGTGTTACTGTGGTCAGTGTGTTACTATGATCAGTGTTACTGTGTTACTGTGGTCAGTGTGTTACTGTGGTCAGTGTGTTACTGTGGTCAGTGTGTTACTGTGGTCAGTGTGTTACTGTGGTCAGTGTGTTACTGTGTTACTGTGGTCAGTGTGTTACTGTGATCAGTGTGTTACTGTGGTCAGTGTGTTACTGTGTTACTGTGGTCAGTGTGTTACTGTGGTCACTGTGTTACTGTGGTCAGTGTGTTACTGTGGTCAGTGTGTTAATGTGGTCACTGTGTTACTGTGTTACTGTGGTCAGTGTGTTACTGTGGTCAGTGTGTTACTGTGGTCAGTGTGTTACTGTGGTCAGGGTGTTACTGTGGTCAGTGTGTTACTGTGGTCAGGGTGTTACTGTGTTACTGTGGTCAGTGTGTTACTGTGGTCAGTGTGTTACTGTGTTACTGTGTTAATGTGTTACTGTGGTCAGTGTGTTACTGTGTTACTGTGGTCAGTGTGTTACTGTGTTACTGTGTTAATGTGTTACTGTGGTCAGTGTGTTACTGTGGTCAGTGTGTTACTGTGTTACTGTGGTCAGTGTGTTACTGTGTTACTGTGGTCAGTGTGTTACTGTGTTACTGTGTTAATGTGTTACTGTGGTCAGTGTGTTACTGTGGTCAGTGTGTTACTGTGGTCAGTGTGTTACTGTGGTCAGGGTGTTAGTGTGTTACTGTGGTCAGTGTGTTACTGTGTTACTGTGTTAATGTGTTACTGTGGTCAGTGTGTTACTGTGTTACTGTGGTCAGTGTGTTACTGTGTTAATGTGTTACTATGGTCAGTGTGTTACTGTGGTCAGTGTGTTACTGTGTTACTGTGGTCAGTGTGTTACTGTGGTCAGTGTGTTACTGTGTTACTGTGTTAATGTGTTACTGTGGTCAAGTGTGTTACTGTGGTCAGTGTGTTACTGTGTTACTGTGGTCAGTGTGTTACTGTGGTCAGTGTGTTAATGTGGTCACTGTGTTACTGTGTTACTGTGGTCAGTGTGTTACTGTGGTCAGGGTGTTACTGTGGTCAGTGTGTTACTGTGGTCAGTGTGTTACTGTGGTCAGGGTGTTACTGTGTTACTGTGGTCAGTGTGTTACTGTGGTCAGGGTGTTACTGTGTTACTGTGGTCAGTGTGTTACTGTGGTCAGGGTGTTACTGTGTTACTGTGGTCAGTGTGTTACTATGATCAGTGTTACTGTGTTACTGTGGTCAGTGTGTTACTGTGGTCAGTGTGTTACTGTGGTCAGTGTGTTACTGTGGTCAGTGTGTTACTGTGGTCAGTGTGTTACTGTGTTACTGTGGTCAGTGTGTTACTGTGATCAGTGTGTTACTGTGGTCAGTGTGTTACTGTGTTACTGTGGTCAGTGTGTTACTGTGGTCACTGTGTTACTGTGGTCAGTGTGTTACTGTGGTCAGTGTGTTAATGTGGTCACTGTGTTACTGTGTTACTGTGGTCAGTGTGTTACTGTGGTCAGTGTGTTACTGTGGTCAGTGTGTTACTGTGGTCAGGGTGTTACTGTGGTCAGTGTGTTACTGTGGTCAGGGTGTTACTGTGTTACTGTGGTCAGTGTGTTACTGTGGTCAGTGTGTTACTGTGTTACTGTGTTAATGTGTTACTGTGGTCAGTGTGTTACTGTGTTACTGTGGTCAGTGTGTTACTGTGTTACTGTGTTAATGTGTTACTGTGGTCAGTGTGTTACTGTGGTCAGTGTGTTACTGTGTTACTGTGGTCAGTGTGTTACTGTGTTACTGTGGTCAGTGTGTTACTGTGTTACTGTGTTAATGTGTTACTGTGGTCAGTGTGTTACTGTGGTCAGTGTGTTACTGTGTTACTGTGGTCAGTGTGTTACTGTGGTCAGGGTGTTAGTGTGTTACTGTGGTCAGTGTGTTACTGTGTTACTGTGTTAATGTGTTACTGTGGTCAGTGTGTTACTGTGTTACTGTGGTCAGTGTGTTACTGTGTTAATGTGTTACTATGGTCAGTGTGTTACTGTGGTCAGTGTGTTACTGTGTTACTGTGGTCAGTGTGTTACTGTGGTCAGTGTGTTACTGTGTTACTGTGTTAATGTGTTACTGTGGTCAAGTGTGTTACTGTGGTCAGTGTGTTACTGTGTTACTGTGGTCAGTGTGTTACTGTGGTCAGTGTGTTACTGTGTTACTGTGTTAATGTGTTACTGTGGTCAAGTGTGTTACTGTGGTCAGTGTGTTACTCTGTTACTGTGGTCAGTGTGTTACTGTGGTCAGTGTGTTACTGTGGTCAGGGTGTTACTGTGGTCAGGGTGTTACTGTGTTACTGTGTTACTGTGGTCAGTGTGTTACTGTGTTACTGTGTTAATGTGGTCAGTGTGTTACTCTGTTACTGTGGTCAGTGTGTTACTGTGGTCAGTGTGTTACTGTGTTACTGTGTTACTGTGTTACTGTGGTCAGTGTGTTACTATGTTACTGTGGTCAGTGTGTTACTGTGTTACTGTGTTACTGTGGTCAGTGTGTTACTCTGTTACTGTGGTCAGTGTGTTACTATGTTACTGTGTTACTGTGTTACTGTGGTCAGTGTGTTACTCTGTTACTGTGGTCAGTGTGTTACTGTGGTCAGTGTGTTACTGTGGTCAGGGTGTTACTGTGTTACTGTGGTCAGTGTGTTACTGTGTTACTGTGTTACTGTGGTCAGTGTGTTACTGTGTTACTGTGTTACTGTGGTCAGTGTGTTACTGTGTTACTGTGGTCAGTGTGTTACTCTGTTACTGTGGTCAGTGTGTTACTGTGTTAATGTGTTACTGTGGTCAGTGTGTTACTGTGGTCAGTGGGTTACTGTGTTACTGTGGTCAGTGTGTTACTCTGTTACTGTGGTCAGTGTGTTACTGTGTTACTGTGGTCAGTCTGTTACTGTGTTACTGTGTTACTGTGGTCAGTGTGTTACTCTGTTACTGTGGTCAGTGTGTTACTGTGTTACTGTGTTACTGTGTTACTGTGGTCAGTGTGTTACTCTGTTACTGTGGTCAGTGTGTTACTGTGTTACTGTGTTACTGTGTTACTGTGGTCAGTGTGTTACTCTGTTACTGTGGTCAGTGTGTTACTGTGTTACTTTGTTACTGTGTTACTGTGGTCAGTGTGTTACTGTGGTCAGTGTGTTACTGTGGTCAGTGGGTTACTGTGGTCAGTGTGTTACTGTGTTACTGTGTTACTGTGGTCAGTGTGTTACTGTGTTACTGTGGTCAGTGTGTTACTCTGTTACTGTGGTCAGTGTGTTACTCTGTTACTGTGGTCAGTGTGTTACTGTGTTAATGTGTTACTGTGGTCAGTGTGTTACTGTGGTCAGTGGGTTACTGTGGTCAGTGTGTTACTGTGTTACTGTGTTACTGTGGTCACTGTGTTACTGTGTTACTGTGGTCAGTGTGTTACTGTGTTACTGTGGTCAGTGTGTTACTGTGTTACTGTGTTACTGTGGTCAGTGTGTTACTGTGTTACTGTGTTACTGTGTTACTGTGGTCAGTGTGTTACTGTGTTACTGTGGTCAGTGTGTTACTGTGTTACTGTGTTACTGTGGTCAGTGTGTTACTGTGTTACTGTGGTCCGGGTGTTACTGTGTTACTGTGGTCAGTGTGTGTTACTGTGGTCAGTGTGTTACTGTGTTACTGTGGTCAGTGTCTTACTGTGGTCAGTGTGTGTTACTGTGTCTTACTGTGTTACTGTGTCTTACTGTGTTACTGTGTCTTAATGCGTTACTGTGTCCTACTGTGGCCAGTGTGTGTTACTGTGTTACTGTGGTTAGTGTGTGTTACTGTGTTACTGTGGTCAGTGTGTTACTGTGGTCTGTGTGTTACTGTGGTCTGTGTGTTACTGTGTTACTGTGGTCAGTGTGTTACTGTGTTACTGTGGTCAGTGTGTTACTGTGGTCAGTGTGTTACTGTGGTCAGTGTGTTACTGTGTTACTGTGGTCAGTGTGTTACTGTGTTACTGTGTTACTGTGGTCAGTGTGTGTTACTGTGTTACTGTGGTCAATGTGTTACTGTGGTCAGTGTGTTACTGTGTTACTGTGGTCTGTGTGTTACTGTGTTACTGTGGTCTGTGTGTTACTGTGGTCAGTGTGTTACTGTGTTACTGTGGTCAGTGTGTTACTGTGTTACTGTGGTCAGTGTGTTACTGTGTTACTGTGTTACTGTGGTCAGTGTGTTACTGTGGTCAGTGTGTTACTGTGTTACTGTGGTCAGTGTGTTACTGTGGTCAGTGTGTTACTGTGGTCAGGGTGTTACTGTGTTACTGTGGTCAGTGTGTTACTGTGGTCAGTGTGTTACTGTGTTACTGTGGTCAGTGTGTTACTGTGGTCAGTGTGTTACTGTGTTACTGTGGTCAGTGTGTTACTGTGGTCAGTGTGTTACTGTGTTACTGTGTTACTGTGGTCAGTGTGTTACTGTGTTACTGTGGTCAGTGTGTTACTGTGGTCAGTGTGTTACTGTGGTCAGTGTGTTACTGTGTTACTGTGGTCAGTGTGTTACTGTGTTACTGTGGTCAGTGTGTGTTACTGTGTTACTGTGGTCAGTGTGTTACTGTGGTCAGTGTGTTACTGTGGTCAGTGTGTTACTGTGTTACTGTGGTCAGTGTGTTACTGTGGTCAGTGTGTTACTGTGGTCAGTGTGTTACTGTGGTCAGTGTGTTACTGTGTTACTGTGGTCAGGGTGTTACTGTGGTCAGTGTGTTACTGTGTTACTGTGGTCAGGGTGTTACTGTGGTCAGTGGGTGTTACTGTGTCTTACTGTGTTACTGTGTCTTACAGTGTTACTGTGTCTTAATGCGTTACTGTGTCCGACTGTGGCCAGTGTGTGTTACTGTGGTTAGTGTGTCTTACTGTGTTACTGTGTTACTGTTCTAATGTGTTACTGTGGTTGGTGTGTGTTACTGTGGTCAGTGTGTTACTGTGGTCAGTGTGTTACTGTGGTCAGGGTGTTACTGTGTTACTGTGGTCAGTGTGTTACTGTGTCTTACTGTGTTACTGTGTTACTGTGGTCAGTGTGTTACTATGATCAGTCTTACTGTGTTACTGTGTCTTAATGCGTTACTGTGTCCGACTGTGGCCAGTGTGTGTTACTGTGTTACTGTGTTAGTGTGTTACTGTGGCCAGTGTGTCTTACTGTGTTACTGTGTTACTGTGGTTAGTGTGTCCTACTGTGTTACTGTGGTCAGTGTGTGTTACTGTGTTACTCTGTTAGTGTGTTACTGTGGCCAGTGTGTGTTACTGTGTTACTGTGTCTTACTGTGTTACTGTGACCAGTGTTTATTACTGTGTTACTGTGGCCAGTGTGTGTTACTGTGTCTTACTGTGTTACTGTGTCTTACTGTGTTACTGTGTCTTACTGTGTTACTGTGTTACTGTGGCCAGTGTGTATTACTGTGTTAATGTGGCCAGTGTGTGTTACTGTGTCTTACTGTGTTACTGTGGCCAGTGTGTGTTACTGTGGCCAGTGTGTCTTACTGTGTTACTGTGTCTTACTGTGTTACTGTGGCCAGTGTGTGTTACTGTGTTACTGTGGCCAGTGTGTCTTACTGTGTTACTGTGTCTTACTGTGTTACTGTGGCCAGTGTGTGTTACTGTGTTACTGTGGACAGTGTGTCTTACTGTGTTACTTTGTTACTGTGTCTTACTGTGGTCAGTGTCTTACTGTGGTCAGTGTGTGTTACTGTGTCTTACTGTGTTACTGTGTCTTACTGTGTTACTGTGTCTTAATGCGTTACTTTGTCCTACTGTGGCCAGTGTGTGTTACTGTGTTACTGTGGTTAGTGTGTGTTACTGTGTTACTGTGGTCAGTGTGTTACTGTGGTCAGTGTGTTACTGTGGTCTGTGTGTTACTGTGTTACTGTGGTCAGTGTGTTACTGTGTTACTGTGTTACTGTGTTACTGTGGTCAGTGTGTTACTGTGTTACTGTGGTCAGTGTGTTACTGTGGTCAGTGTGTTACTGTGGTCAGTGTGTTACTGTGTTACTGTGGTCAGTGTGTTACTGTGTTACTGTGTTACTGTGGTCAGTGTGTGTTACTGTGTTGCTGTGGTCAGTGTGTTACTGTGGTCAGTGTGTTACTGTGTTACTGTGGTCTGTGTGTTACTGTGTTACTGTGGTCTGTGTGTTACTGTGGCCAGTCTGTTACTGTGTTACTGTGGTCAGTGTGTTACTGTGTTACTGTGGTCAGTGTGTTACTGTGTTACTGTGTTACTGTGGTCAGTGTGTTACTGTGGTCAGTGTGTTAATGTGTTACTGTGGTCAGTGTGTTACTGTGGTCAGTGTGTTACTGTGTTACTGTGGTCAGTGTGTTACTGTGTTACTGTGGTCAGTGTGTTACTGTGGTCAGTGTGTTACTGTGTTACTGTGGTCAGGGTGTTACTGTGGTCAGTGTGTTACTGTGTTACTGTGGTCAGGGTGTTACTGTGGTCAGTGTGTTACTGTGGTCTGTGTGTTACTGTGTTACTGTGGTCAGGGTGTTACTGTGGTCAGTGTGTTACTGTGGTCTGTGTGTTACTGTGTTACTGTGGTCAGGGTGTTACTGTGGTCAGTGTGTTACTGTGTTACTGTGGTCAGGGTGTTACTGTGGTCAGTGTGTTACTGTGTTACTGTGTTACTGTGGTCAGTGTGTTACTGTGGTCAGTGTGTGTTACTGTGTCTTACTGTGTTACTGTGTCTTACAGTGTTACTGTGTCTTAATGCGTTACTGTGTCCGACTGTGGCCAGTGTGTGTTACTGTGTTACTGTGGTTAGTGTGTCTTACTGTGTTACTGTGTTACTGTGCTAATGTGTTACTGTGGTTGGTGTGTGTTACTGTGGTCAGTGTGTTACTGTGGTCAGTGTGTTACTGTGGTCAGTGTGTTACTGTGGTCAGGGTGTTACTGTGGTCAGGGTGTGTTACTGTGTTACTGTGGTCAGTGTGTTACTGTGTCTTACTGTGTTACTGTGTTACTGTGGTCAGTGTGTTACTGTGGTCAGGGTGTTACTGTGTTACTGTGGTCAGTGTGTTACTATGATCAGTGTTACTGTGTTACTGTGTCTTAATGCGTTACTGTGTCCGACTGTGGCCAGTGTGTGTTACTGTGTTACTGTGTTAGTGTGTTACTGTGGCCAGTGTGTCTTACTGTGTTACTGTGTTACTGTGGTTAGTGTGTCCTACTGTGTTACTGTGGTCAGTGTTTGTTACTGTGTTACTCTGTTAGTGTGTTACTGTGGCCAGTGTGTGTTACTGTGTTACTGTGTCTTACTGTGTTACTGTGACCAGTGTTTAGTACTGTGTTACTGTGGTCAGTGTGTTACTGTGTTACTGTGGTCAGTGTGTTACTGTGGTCAGTGTGTGTTACTGTGTCTTACAGTGTTACTGTGTCTTACAGTGTTACTGTGTCTTACAGTGTTACTGTGTCTTAATGCGTTACTGTGTCCGACTGTGGCCAGTGTGTGTTACTGTGTTACTGTGGTTAGTGTGTCTTACTGTGTTACTGTGTTACTGTGCTAATGTGTTACTGTGGTTGGTGTGTGTTACTGTGGTCAGTGTGTTACTGTGGTCAGTGTGTTACTGTGGTCAGGGTGTTACTGTGTTACTGTGGTCAGTGTGTTACTGTGTCTTACTGTGTTACTGTGTTACTGTGGTCAGTGTGTTACTGTGGTCAGTGTGTTACTGTGGTCAGGGTGTTACTGTGTTACTGTGGTCAGTGTGTTACTGTGGTCAGTGTGTTACTATGTCTTAATGCGTTACTGTGTCCGACTGTGGCCAGTGTATGTTACTGTGTTACTGTGTTAGTGTGTTACTGTGGCCAGTGTGTCTTACTGTGTTACTGTGTTACTGTGGTTAGTGTGTCCTACTGTGTTACTGTGGTCAGTGTGTGTTACTGTGTTACTCTGTTAGTGTGTTACTGTGGCCAGTGTGTGTTACTGTGTTACTGTGTCTTACTGTGTTACTGTGGTCAGTGTTTATTACTGTGTTACTGTGGCCAGTGTGTGTTACTGTGTTACTGTGTCTTACTGTGTTACTGTGTCTTACTGTGTTACTGTGTCTTACTGTGTTACTGTGTTACTGTGGCCAGTGTTTATTACTGTGTTAATGTGGCCAGTGTGTGTTACTGTGTCTTACTGTGTTACTGTGTCTTACTGTGTTACTGTGGCCAGTGTGTGTTACTGTGTTACTGTGGCCAGTGTGTCTTACTGTGTTACTGTGTTACTGTGTCTTACTGTGGTCAGTGTCTTACTGTGGTCAGTGTGTGTTACTGTGTCTTACTGTGTTACTGTGTCTTACTGTGTTACTGTGTCTTAATGCGTTACTGTGTCCGACTGTGGCCAGTGTGTGTTACTGTGTTAGTGTGTTACTGTGGTTAGTGTGTCTTACTGTGTTACTGTGTTACTGTGTCTTACTGTGTTACTGTGTTACTGTGGCCAGTGTGTCTTACTGTGTTACTGTGTTACTGTGTCTACTGTGTTACCGTGTTACTGTGGCCAGTGTTTATTACTGTGTTACTGTGGCCAGTGTGTGTTACTGTGTCTTACTGTGGTCAGTGTGTCTTACTGTGTTACTGTGTCTTACTGTGTTACTGTGTTACTGTGGCCAGTGTTTATTACTGTGTTAATGTGGCCAGTGTGTGTTACTGTGTCTTACTGTGTTACTGTGTCTTACTGTGTTACTGTGGCCAGTGTGTGTTACTGTGTTACTGTGGCCAGTGTGTCTTACTGTGTTACTGTGTTACTCTGTCTTACTGTGGTCAGTGTCTTACTGTGGTCAGTGTGTGTTACTGTGTCTTACTGTGTTACTGTGTTACTGTGTCTTACTGTGTTACTGTGTCTTAATGCGTTACTGTGTCCGACTGTGGCCAGTGTGTGTTACTGTGTTAGTGTGTTACTGTGGTTAGTGTGTCTTACTGTGTTACTGTGTTACTGTGTCTTACTGTGTTACTGTGTTACTGTGGCCAGTGTGTCTTACTGTGTTACTGTGTTACTGTGTCTACTGTGTTACCGTGTTACTGTGGCCAGTGTTTATTACTGTGTTACTGTGGCCAGTGTGTGTTACTGTGTCTTACTGTGGTCAGTGTGTCTTACTGTGTTACTGTGTCTTATTGTGTTACTGTGGTCAGTGTGTGTTACTGTGTTACTGTGGCCAGTGTGTCTTACTGTGTTACTGTGTTACTGTGTCTTATTGTGTTACTGTGGTCAGTGTGTGTTACTGTGTTACTGTGGCCAGTGTGTCTTACTGTGTCTTACTGTGTTACTGTGGCCAGTGTGTGTTACTGTGTCTTACTGTGTTACTGTGTCTTACTGTGTTACTGTGGCCAGTGTGTCTTACTGTGTTACTGTGTCTTACTGTGTTACTGTGGCCAGTGTGTCTTACTGTGTTACTGTGTTACTGTGTCTTATTGTGTTACTGTGGTCAGTGTGTGTTACTGTGTTACTGTGGCCAGTGTGTCTTACTGTGTCTTACTGTGTTACTGTGGCCAGTGTTTATTACTGTGTTACTGTGGCCAGTGTGTGTTACTGTGTCTTACTGTGTTACTGTGGCCAGTGTTTATTACTGTGTTACTGTGGCCAGTGTGTGTTACTGTGTCTTACTGTGTTACTGTGGCCAGTGTGTCTTACTGTGTTACTGTGGCCAGTGTTTATTACTGTGTTACTGTGCCCAGTGTGTGTTACTGTGTCTTACTGTGTTACTGTGTCTTACTGTGTTACTGTGTTACTGTGGCCAGTGTGTGTTACTGTGTCTTACTGTGTTACTGTGTCTTACTGTGTTACTGTGTCATACTGTGTTACTGTGTTACTGTGTCATACTGTGTTACTGTGGCCAGTGTGTGTTACTGTGTTACTGTGCCCAGTCTGTCTTACTGTGTTACTGTGGCCAGTGTGTCTTACTGTGTTACTGTGGCCAGTGTGTCTTACTGTGTTACTGTGGTCAATGTGTGTTACGTTGTGTTTGCTTACTAGCAATTGACATGGAATCACTTCTATTGCAAGACCACAGTAATGTTGGTACTGGGCACAGCATCAGAGACCACAGTAATGTTGGTACTGGGCCCTGCATCAGAGACCACAGTAATGTTGGTACTGGGCCCTGCATCAGACCACAGTAATGTTGGTACTGGGCCCTGCATCAGAGACCACAGTAATGTTGGTACTGGGCCCTGCATCAGAGACCACAGTCATGTTGGTACTGGGCCCTGAATCAGAGACCACAGTAATGTTGGTACTGGGCCCTGCATCAGAGACCACAGTAATGTTGGTACTGGGCCCTGCATCAGACCACAGTAATGTTGGTACTGGGCCCTGCATCAGAGACCACAGTCATGTTGGTACTGGGCCCTGCATCAGAGACCACAGTAATGTTGGTACTGGGCCCTGCATCAAAGACCACAGTAATGTTGGTACTGGGCCCTGCATCAGAGACCACAGTAATGCTGGTACTGGGCCCTACATCAGAGACCACAGTAATGTTGGTACTGGGCCCTGCATCAGAGACCACAGTAATGTTGGTACTGGGCCCTGCATCAGACCACAGTAATGTTGGTACTGGGCCCTGAATCAGAGACCACAGTAATGTTGGTACTGGGCCCTGCATCAGAGACCACAGTAATGTTGGTACTGGGCCCTGCATCAGAGACCACAGTAATGTTGGTACTGGGCCCTGCATCAGACCACAGTAATGTTGGTACTGGGCCCTGCATCAGACCACAGTAATGTTGGTACTGGGCCCTGAATCAGAGACCACAGTAATGTTGGTACTGGGCCCTGCATCAGAGACCACAGTAATGTTGGTACTGGGCCCTGCATCAGACCACAGTAATGTTGGTACTGGGCCCTGCATCAGAGACCACAGTAATGTTGGTACTGGGCCCTGCATCAGAGACCACAGTCATGTTGGTACTGGGCCCTGCATCAGAGACCACAGTAATGTTGGTACTGGGCCCTGCATCAAAGACCACAGTAATGTTGGTACTGGGCCCTGCATCAGACCACAGTAATGTTGGTACTGGGCCCTGCATCAGACCACAGTAATGTTGGTACTGGGCCCTGCATCAGAGACCACAGTCATGTTGGTACTGGGCCCTGCATCAGAGACCACAGTAATGTTGGTACTGGGCCCTGCATCAAAGACCACAGTAATGTTGGTACTGGGCCCTGCATCAGACCACAGTCATGTTGGTACTGGGCCCTGCATCAGACCACAGTCATGTTGGTACTGGGCCCTGCATCAGACCACAGTAATGTTGGTACTGGGCCCTGCATCAGAGACCACAGTAATGTTGGTACTGGGCCCTGCATCAGAGACCACAGTAATGTTGGTACTGGGCCCTGCATCAGACCACAGTAATGTTGGTACTGGGCCCTGCATCAGAGACCACAGTAATGTTGGTACTGGGCCCTGCATCAGACCACAGTAATGTTGGTACTGGGCCCTGCATCAGACCACAGTAATGTTGGTACTGGGCCCTGCATCAGAGACCACAGTAATGTTGGTACTGGGCCCTGCATCAGACCACAGTAATGTTGGTACTGGGCCCTGAATCAGAGACCACAGTAATGTTGGTACTGGGCCCTGCATCAGAGACCACAGTAATGTTGGTACTGGGCCCTGAATCAGAGACCACAGTAATGTTGGTACTGGGCCCTGCATCAAAGACCACAGTAATGTTGGTACTGGGCCCTGCATCAGAGACCACAGTCATGTTGGTACTGGGCCCTGCATCAGAGACCACAGTAGTGTTGGTACTGGGCCCTGCATCAGAGACCACAGTAATGTTGGTACTGGGCCCTGCATCAGACCACAGTAATGTTGGTACTGGGCCCTGAATCAGAGACCACAGTAATGTTGGTACTGGGCCCTGCATCAGAGACCACAGTAATGTTGGTACTGGGCCCTGCATCAGACCACAGTAATGTTGGTACTGGGCCCTGAATCAGAGACCACAGTATTGTTGGTACTGGGCCATGCATCAGAGACCACAGTAATGTTGGTACTGGGCCCTGCATCAGACCACAGTAATGTTGGTACTGGGCCCTGCATCAGACCACAGTAATGTTGGTACTGGGCCCTGCATCAGAGACCACAGTAATGTTGGTACTGGGCCCTGCATCAGAGACCACAGTAATGTTGGTACTGGGCCCTGAATCAGAGACCACAGTATTGTTGGTACTGGGCCCTGCATCAGAGACCACAGTAATGTTGGTACTGGGCCCTGCATCAGAGACGACAGTAATGTTGGTACTGGGCCCTGCATCAGAGACCACAGTCATGTTGGTACTGGGCCCTGCATTAGAGACCACAGTCATGTTGGTACTGGGCCCTGCATCAGAGACCACAGTCATGTTGGTACTGGGCCCTGCATCAGAGACCACAGTAATGTTGGTACTGGGCCCTGCATCAGAGACCACAGTAATGTTGGTACTGGGCCCTGCATCAGAGACCACAGTAATGTTGGTACTGGGCCCTGCATCAGAGACCACAGTCATGTTGGTACTGGGCCCTGCATCAGAGACCACAGTCATGTTGGTACTGGGCCCTGCATCAGAGACCACAGTAATGTTGGTACTGGGCCCTGCATCAGAGACCACAGTCATGTTGGTACTGGGCCCTGCATCAGAGACGACAGTAATGTTGGTACTGGGCCCTGAACCTTGTCATCTTGTGTGTCTATTACCTCTGTCTAATAGAGTTGATTCATCCTGGTATCTAGTTGATTCATCCTGGTATCTAGTTGATTCATCCTGGTATCTAGTTGATTCATCCTGGTATCGAGTTGATTCATCCTGGTATCTAGTTGATTCATCCTGGTATCGAGTCGATTCATCCTGGTATCTAGTTGATTCATCCTGGTATCTAGTTGATTCATCCTGGTATCTAGTTGATTCATCCTGGTATCGAGTTGATTCATCCTGGTATCTAGTTGATTCATCCTGGTATCGAGTTGATTCATCCTGGTATCTAGTTGATTCATCCTGGTATCGAGTTGATTCATCCTGGTATCAAGTCGATTCATCCTGGTATCTAGTTTATTCATCCTGGTATCTAGTTGATTCATCCTGGTATCTAGTTGATTCATCCTGGTATCGAGTTGATTCATCCTGGTATCGAGTTGATTCATCCTGGTATCTAGTTGATTCATCCTGGTATCAAGTCGATTCATCCTGGTATCTAGTTTATTCATCCTGGTATCTAGTTGATTCATCCTGGTATCTAGTTGATTCATCCTGGTATCGAGTTGATTCATCCTGGTATCTAGTTGATTCATCCTGGTATCTAGTTGATTCATCCTGGTATCTAGTTGATTCATCCTGGTATCAAGTCGATTCATCCTGGTATCGAGTTGATTCATCCTGGTATCGAGTTGATTCATCCTGGTATCTAGTTGATTCATCCTGGTATCGAGTTGATTCATCCTGGTATCTAGTTGATTAATCCTGGTATCGAGTTGATTCATCCTGGTATCTAGTCGATTCATCCAGGTATCTAGTTGATTCATCCTGGTATCGAGTCGATTCATCCTGGTATCTAGTTGATTCATCCTGGTATCTAGTTGATTAATCCTGGTATCTAGTTGATTCATCCTGGTATCTAGTTGATTCATCCTGGTATTGAGTTGATTCATCCTGGTATCGAGTTGATTCATCCTGGTATCTAGTTGATTCATCCTGGTATTGAGTTGATTCATCCTGGTATCTAGTTGATTAATCCTGGTATCTAGTTGATTCATCCTGGTATCGAGTCGATTCATCCTGGTATCTAGTTGATTCATCCTGGTATCTGGTGTTACTGCTGCTTTAATAATAGCTATAACTCAATATTATCAACAAGACCACACACACACACACACACACACACACACACACACACACACACACACACACACACACACACACACACACACACATACACACACACCCTCTCTGAACCATCTCTGTGTGTGTTTTTTCAGACCTGACCATTCCCAATGTCCAGGTCACCAGACTGACCCTGATGTGTGACCAAGCACCTGGCCCCATCACTATGGACCTCTCAGGTAAATACCACTCCTTTATCCCTGGCCCCATCACTATGGACCTCTCAGGTAAATACCACTCCTTTATCCCTGGTCCCATCACCATGGACCTCTCAGGTAAATACCACTCCTTTATCCCTGGTCCCATCACTATGGACCTCTCAGGTAAATACCACTCCTTTATCCCTGGTCCCATCACCATGGACCTCTCAGGTAAATACCACTCCTTTATCTCTGGTCCCATCACCATGGACCTCTCAGGTAAATACCACTCCTTTATCCCTGGTCCCATCACCATGGACCTCTCAGGTAAATACCACTCCTTTATCACTGGTCCCATCACCATGGACCTCTCAGGTAAATACCACTCCTTTATCCCTGGTCCCATCACCATGGACCTCTCAGGTAAATACCACTCCTTTATCCCTGGTCCCATCACCATGGACCTCTCAGGTAAATACCACTCCTTTATCGTTTTCATCATATCTCACCACTATCTCACCATCCTCCATCCTTCTCCTGCCCTCACTATCTCACCATCCTCCATCCTTCTCCTTCCCTCACTATCTCTCCATCTCTCCATCCTTCTCCTGCCCTCACTATCTCTCCATCTCTCCATCCCTCTCCTGCCCTCACTATCTCACCATCTCTCCATCCCTCTCCTGCCCTCACTATCTCACCATCCTCCATCCCTCTCCTGCCCTCACTATCCCTCCATCCTCCATCCCTCTCCTTCCCTCACTATCTCACCATCCTCCATCCCTCTCCTTCCCTCACCATCTCTCCATCCCTCTCCTGCCCTCACTAAGTCACCATCCTCCATCCCTCTCCTGCCCTCACTATCTCTCCAATCCTCCATCCCTCTCCTGCCCTCACTATCTCTCCATCCCTCTCCTGCCCTCACTATCTCTCCATCTCTCCATCCCTCTCCTGCCCTCACTATCTCTCCATCTCTCCATCCCTCTCCTGCCCTCACTATCTCTCCATCTCTCCATCCCTCTCCTGCCCTCACTATCTCACCATCTTCCATCCCTCTCCTGCCCTCACTATCTCACCATCTTCCATCCCTCCCCTGCCCTCACTATCTCTCCATCCCTCCCCTGCCCTCACTATCTCTCCATCCCTATCTCTCCATCCTCCATCCCTCTCCTGCCCTCACTATCTCACCATCTTCCATCCCTCCCCTGCCCTCACTATCTCTCCATCCCTCCCCTGCCCTCACTATCTCTCCATCCCTATCTCTCCATCCTCCATCCCTCTCCTGCCCTCACTATCTCTCCATCCCTCCATCCCTCTCTTTCTCTCACTATCTCCATCCCTCTCCTGCCCTCACTATCTCTCCATCCTCCATCCCTCTCTTTCCCTCACTATCTCTCCATCCCTCTCCGGCCCTCACTATCTCTCCATCCTCCATCCCTCTCTTTTCCTCACTATCTCTCCATCCCTCTCTTTCCCTCACTATCTCTCCATCCTCCAGCCCTCTCCTGCCCTCACTATCTCTCCATCCCTCTCTTTCCCTCACTATGTCTCCATCCCTTTCTTTCCCTCACTATCTCTCCATCCCTCTCCTGCCCTCACTATCTCTCCATCCCTCTCTTTCCCTCACTATCCCTCCATCCCTCTCTTTCCCTCACTATCCCTCCATCCCTCTCTTTCCCTCACTATCTCTCCATCCCCCTCTTTCCCTCACTATGTCTCCATCCCTCTCTTTCCCTCACTATCCCTCCACCCCTCTCTTTCCCTCACTATGTCTCCACCCCTCTCTTTCCCTCACTATCTCTCCATCCTCCATCCCTCTCCTGCCCTCAATATCTCTCCATCCCTCTCTTTCCCTCACTATCCCTCCATCCCTCTCTTTCCCTCACTATGTCTCCATCCCTCTCTTTCCCTTACTATCCCTCCATCCCTCTCTTTCCCTCACTATCTCTCCATCCCTCTCCTGCCCTCACTATCTCTCAATCTATGACATGTAACTCTCTGAATTCAGTTTAGTGGGGTGAGGCTCCCATATGAATGAATTCAGTGGTGGGATGAGGCTCCAGTATGAATGAATTCAGTGTAGTGGGATGAGGCTCCAATATGAATGAATTCAGTGTAGTGGGATGAGGCTCCAATATGAACGAATTCAGTGCAGTGGGATGAGGCTCCAATATGAATGAATTCAGTTTAGTGGGGTGAGGCTCCCATATGAATGAATTCAGTGGTGGGATGAGACTCCAATATGAACGAATTCAGTGCAGTGGGATGAGACTCCAATATGAATGAATTCAGTGCAGTGGGATGAGGCTCCAATATGAATGAATTCAGTGTAGTGGGATGAGGCTCCAATATGAATGAATTCAGTGTAGTGGGATGAGGCTCCAATATGAACGAATTCAGTGCAGTGGGATGAGACTCCAATATGAATGAATTCAGTGCAGTGGGATGAGGCTATGTATTGTTTTGCTCCACTGTTATTCTGGGATGGAGAAAGACCAGGCGCTGGATCCTGTTCTAGGGGACTGTGTGGGTCTCTCTCTCTCTCTCTCTCTCTCTCTCTCTCTCTCTCTGTCTCTGTCTCTGTCTCTGTCTCTCTGTCTCTCTCTCTCTCTCTCTCTGTGGGGGTGTGTGTGTATCTGTCTCCCTGTCTCTTTGTGTGTGTGTCAGGGGACAGCTCAGCATGGTAATGTAGGTTTAACGCCCCATCCTGCAGAGCCATGATGATGTCATCCTCCCACAGAGCAGGGAACTGTGGAGGATCATTCATCTGTGTGATGTGTCTGGTGTGTGGTGTGTCTGGTGTGTGTGGTTTGTGTGTCTGGTGTGTGTGGTATCTGGCGTGTGTGGTTTGTGTGTGTGGTGTCTGGTGTGTGTGGTTTGTGTGTCCGGTGTGTGTGTGTGTGGTGTGTGGTGTCTGGTGTGTGTGGTTTGTGTATCCGGTGTGTGTGTGTCTTGTGTGTGTGTGGTGTGTGGTGTCTGGTGTGTGTGGTTTGTGTGTCCGGTGTGTGTGTGTCTTGTGTGTGTGGTGTGTGGTGTCCGGTGTGTCTGGTGTGTAGTGTCTGGTGTGTGTTTGATAGTGTTTGTGTGTGTGTTCTCATGTGGGTGACTAGTGTGGGTGGGTGATTGTAAGGGTGGGTGGGTGATTGTAAGGGTGGGTGGGTGGGTATTGTAAGGGTGGGTGGGTGATTGTAAGGGTGGGTGGGTGGGTGGGTATTGTAAGGGTGGGTGGGTGATTGTAAGGGTGGGTGGGTGGGTATTGTAAGGGTGGGTGGGTGGGTGATTGTAAGGGTGGGTGGGTGGGTATTGTAAGGGTGGGTGGGTGATTGTAAGGGTGGGTGGGTGGGTATTGTAAGGGTGGGTGGGTGGGTGGGTGGGTATTGTAAGGGTGGGTGGGTGATTGTAAGGGTGGGTGGGTGGGTATTGTAAGGGTGGGTGGGTGATTGTAAGGGTGGGTGGGTGGGTATTGTAAGGGTGGGTGTGTGGGTGGGTGTGGAGGGGCTTCCCTTGAATGAGACGATATCTAAGTATACACCACTATCTTCTATTTCACAAAGGACAACCAACACACACACGCACACACACACACACATACACATACAAACAAACTGAGACTGAGACAAATGGGAAAGGTCACCTGGTTGCTAGGTGATAGAACCATCCGAGAGAGAGAGAGAGAAGAGAGAGAGAGGTACACAGAGATAGAGGCAGAGAGAGAGAGAGAGAGATGCAGAGAGAGAGATACATAGAGAGAGAGAGGTACACAGAGATAGATGCAGAGAGAGAGAGAGATGCATAGAGAGAGAGGTACACAGAGCTAGAGGCAGAGAGAGAGAGAGGTACACAGAGCTAGAGGCAGAGAGAGAGAGGTACACAGAGCTAGAGGCAGAGAGAGAGAGATGCATAGAGAGAGAGAGGTACACAGAGCTAGAGGCAGAGAGAGAGAGAGGTACACAGAGCTAGAGGCAGAGAGAGAGAGATGCATAGAGAGAGAGAGGTACACAGAGCTAGAGGCAGAGAGAGAGAGAGGTACACAGAGCTAGAGGCAGAGAGAGAGAGAGGTACACAGAGCTAGAGGCAGAGAGAGAGAGATGCATAGAGAGAGAGAGGTACACAGAGCTAGAGGCAGAGAGAGAGAGGTACACAGAGCTAGAGGCAGAGAGAGAGAGATGCATAGAGAGAGAGAGGTACACAGAGCTAGAGGCAGAGAGAGAGAGACCGAGAGAGCAGCGTCTGTGACTGTTCCCTACAACATGTATAAGCTAGCACAGTAGCATAGAGAGACCGATGATGCCATGTAGATACTTCATAGAGTTGGCTTAACTAACGTTGGACCAGAGCTAGCCCTTCATCATGACATCATTACATTATACAGTACATAATGCCGCCTAGAGTTTGAGAGCGAGACCAGAGCAAGCTAACAAGCTTGTGAGCAGAGCGGCACCAACATTTGAATTAAAACACGTTTTTGTAGTTAAAAAAAAAACAATGTGTAATGTGATAACGATAGTATTCTTAATTAGCATTAATCCATTCTTCTCTAATTAAAAATCTCTCCTTAATTTCTGAATCACGCTTGTAACGTCAGTAGTTACAGTAGACTAAGCTTCAGAAGGGCAGAGGGACGGGGAGGGGCAGCTAACATACACAGAAGATGTTCAGCTGGAATGCAGGCAGACACCGGAATACATTTCTGAGTGACAGAGGGTTTGAAAAAATGTACGGAACTTCAAATAATTAACTGTTATGAACTGTTTCCCTTTTAAAATAAATGCTTCTGTTCCGGAACGGGAAATTTTCAATTTTGTTCTCGGTTCTGGTTCTGTTCCTCAATTTTTTTTCTTTGTTTTTCAGTTCTGTTCACTGAAATGGTTCCAACCCCTGATTCGTACGTCCTCAGGGTCAGGTACAGGTATTTTTCTTGTCCAAGTCGTATATGGCAGTGTGAAGTGCAAAGGCGATTGCGTCGTCCGTGGATCTGTTGGGGCGGTATGTGAGTTGTAGTGTGTCTAGGTTGTCAGGGAAGGTGGAGGTGATCCTTAACTAGCCTAACTAGCCTAACTAGCCTCTTCATGATGACAGAAGTGAGTGCTGCGGGGTGATAGTGATTTAGTTCAGTTACCTTCGCTTTCTTGGGAACAGGAACAATGGTGGACATCTTGAAGCATCGATTGAAAGGCCTTTGATGTCTCTCTTCCACATGACAGTACAGCGTAAAATAGAAAGCGTAACTTTCCTGAAGAATTGTGTGCTTGCTTCAAGTCAAATTTTATTTGTCACGTGCGATTACAACAGGTGTAGGCCTTACCGTGAAATGCTTACTTACAAGCCCTTGACCAACATGTGGAGTTTTTTTTTAAAGTAAGTAACAAAATATTTCGTAAAATAATTAATAAAAAAATACAATAACAAAACAATAATATAGATATCAGGAATCAAGGTAAGACCCAGATGTAGACTGTGTCGAAGTAACAATATTTATTACAGCAACAGGGGCAAAGGTACAGGACGGCAGGCAGGGTGAGGTACAGGACGGCAGGCAGGGTGAGGTACAGGACGGCAGGCAGGGTGAGGTACAGGACGGCAGGCAGGGTGAGGTAAAGGACGGCAGGCAGGGTGAGGTACAGGACGGCAGGCAGGGTGAGGTACAGGATGGCAGGCAGGGTGAGGTACAGGACGGCAGGCAGGGTGAGGTACAGGATGGCAGGCAGGGTGAGGTACAGGACGGCAGGCAGGGTGAGGTACAGGATGGCAGGCAGGGTGAGGTACAGGACGGCAGGCAGGGTGAGGTACAGGATGGCAGGCAGGGTGAGGTACAGGATGGCAGGCAGGGTGAGGTACAGGACGGCAGGCAGGGTGAGGTACAGGATGGCAGGCAGGGTGAGGTACAGGACGGCAGGCAGGGTGAGGTACAGGACGGCAGGCAGGCTCAGGGTCAGGGTGAGGTACAGGACAGCAGGCAGGCTCAGGGTCAGGTACAGGACAGCAGGCTCAGGGTCAGGTACAGGACAGCAGGCTCAGGGTCAGGTACAGGACAGCAGGGTCAGGGTGAGGTACAGGACAGCAGGCAGGCTCAGGGTCAGGGTGAGGTACAGGACAGCAGGCAGGGTCAGGGTGAGGTACAGGACAGCAGGCAGGCTCAGGGTGAGGTACAGGACAGCAGGCAGGCTCAGGGTCAGGGTGAGGTACAGGACAGCAGGCAGGCTCAGGGTCAGGGTGAGGTACAGGACAGCAGGCAGGCTCAGGGTGAGGTACAGGACAGCAGGCAGGCTCAGGGTCAGGGTGAGGTACAGGACAGCAGGCAGGCTCAGGGTCAGGGTGAGGTACAGGACAGCAGGCAGGCTCAGGGTGAGGTACAGGACAGCAGGCAGGCTCAGGGTCAGGGTGAGGTACAGGACAGCAGGCAGGCTCAGGGTCAGGGTGAGGTACAGGACAGCAGGCAGGCTCAGCCTCAGGGTGAGGTACAGGACAGCAGGCAGGCTCAGGGTCATGGTGAGGTACAGGACGGCATGCAGCCTCAGGGTGAGGTACAGGACAGCAGGCAGGCTCAGGGTCAGGGTGAGGTACAGGACAGCAGGCAGGCTCAGGGTCAGGGTGAGGTACAGGACAGCAGGCAGGCTCAGGGTGAGGTACAGGACAGCAGGCAGGCTCAGGGTCAGGGTGAGGTACAGGACAGCAGGCTCAGGGTCAGAGTGAGGTACAGGACAGCAGGCAGGCTCAGGGTCAGGGTGAGGTACAGGACAGCAGGCTCAGGGTCAGAGTGAGGTACAGGACAGCAGGCAGGCTCAGGGTCAGGGTGAGGTACAGGACAGCAGGCAGGCTCAGGGTCAGGGTGAGGTACAGGACGGCAGGCAGCCTCAGGGTGAGGTACAGGACAGCAGGCAGGCTCAGGGTCAGGGTGAGGTACAGGACGGCAGGCAGGGTCAGGGTGAGGTACAGGACAGCAGGCAGGCTCAGGGTGAGGTACAGGACGGCAGGCAGGCTCAGCCTCAGGGTGAGGTTCAGGACAGCAGGCAGGCTCAGGGTCAGGGTGAGGTACAGGACGGCAGGCAGCCTCAGGGTGAGGTACAGGACAGCAGGCAGGCTCAGGGTCAGGGTGAGGTACAGGACAGCAGGCAGGGTCAGGGTCAGGGTGAGGTACAGGACGGCAGGCAGGCTCAGGCTCAGGGTGAGGTACAGGACGGCAGGCAGCCTCAGGGTGAGGTACAGGACAGCAGGCAGGCTCAGGGTCAGGGTGAGGTACAGGACGGCAGGCAGGCTCAGGGTCAGGGTGAGGTACAGGACGGCAGGCAGCCTCAGGGTGAGGTACAGGACAGCAGGCAGGCTCAGGGTCAGGGTGAGGTACAGGACGGCAGGCAGGCTCAGGGTCAGGGTGAGGTACAGGACGGCAGGCAGGCTCAGGGTCAGGTACAGGACAGCAGGCTCAGGGTCAGGGTCAGGTACAGGACAGCAGGCAGGCTCAGGGTGAGGTACAGGACAGCAGGCAGGCTCAGGGTCAGGTACAGGACAGCAGGCTCAGGGTCAGGGTCAGGTACAGGACAGCAGGCAGGCTCAGGGTGAGGTACAGGACAGCAGGCAGGCTCAGGGTCAGAGTGAGGTACAGGACAGCAGGCAGGCTCAGGGTCAGGGTGAGGTACAGGACAGCAGGCAGGGTCAGGGTGAGGTACAGGACAGCAGGCAGGGTAAGGGTCAGGGTGAGGTACAGGACGGCAGGCAGCCTCAGGGTGAGGGTCAGGTACAGGACAGCAGGCAGGCTCAGGGTCAGGGTGAGGTACAGGACAGCAGGCAGGCTCAGGGTCAGAGTGAGGTACAGGACGGCAGCCTCAGGGTCAGGTACAGGACGGCAGGCAGGGTCAGGGTGAGGTACAGGACAGCAGGCAGGCTCAGGGTCAGGGTGAGGTACAGGACAGCAGGCAGGGTCAGGGTGAGGTACAGGACAGCAGGCAGGCTCAGGGTCAGAGTGAGGTACAGGACGGCAGCCTCAGGGTAAGGGGGGTGGAGACAATTACAAGACAGGTGAAACAGATCAGGGTGTGACAATAAATAATAAACAGGGACGTTCACATCAGCAAACCACCTGCCCACACGACGCAATACATGCGGTCTGCGGTTGTGAGGCCGGTTGGACGTACGGTCAAATTCTCTAAAATGACATTGAATGCTTATGGAAGAGCTTCCACCATGCTCCTCCTTACTAGTAGAGAGAGGGGTGGAGCTACCACCATGCTCCTCCTTACTAGTAGAGAGAGGGGTGGAGCTACCACCATGCTCCTCCTTACTAGTAGAGAAAGGGGGTGGAGCTACCACCATGCTCCTCCTTACTAGTAGAGAGAGGGGTGGAGCTACCACCATGCTCCTCCTTACTAGTAGAGAGAGGGGTGGAGCTACCACCACGCTCCTCCTTACTAGTAGAGAGAGGGGTGGAGCTACCACCATGCTCCTCCTTACTAGTAGAGAGAGGGGTGGAGCTACCACCATGCTCCTCCTTACTAGTAGAGAGAGGGGGTGGAGCTACCACCATGCTCCTCCTTACTAGTAGAGAGAGGGGTGGAGCTACCACCACGCTCCTCCTTACTAGTAGAGAGAGGGGGTGGAGCTACCACCATGCTCCTCCTTACTAGTTGAGAGAGGGGGTGGAGCTACCACCATGCTCCTCCTTACTAGTAGAGAGAGGGTTTGGAGCTACCACCATGCTCCTCCTTACTAGTTTTTTAGAGGGGTGGAGCTACCACCATGCTCCTCCTTACTAGTAGAGAGAGGGGTGGAGCTACCACCATGCTCCTCCTTACTAGTGGAGAGAGTGCTGGAGCTACCACCATGCTCCTCCTTACTAGTAGAGAGAGGGGTGGAGCTACCACCATGCTCCTCCTTACTAGTAGAGAGAGGGGTGGAGCTACCACCATGCTCCTCCTTACTAGTAGAGAGAGGGGTGGAGCTACCACCATGCTCCTCCTTACTAGTAGAGAGAGGGGTGGAGCTACCACCATGCTCCTCCTTACTAGTAGAGAGAGGGGTGGAGCTACCACCATGCTTCTCCTTACTAGTAGAGAGAGGGGTGGAGCTACCACCATGCTCCTCCTTACTAGTAGAGAGAGGGGTGGAGCTACCACCATGTTCCTCCTTACTAGTAGAGAGAGGGGTGGAGCTACCACCATGCTCCTCCTTACTAGTAGAGAGAGGGGGTGGAGCTACCACCATGCTCCTCCTTACTAGTAGAGAGAGGGGGTGGAGCTACCACCATGCTCCTCCTTCATCTTTACTAGTAGAGAGAGGGGGTGGAGCTACCACCCTCCCTCCTCTACGATGTTCCCTCCTCCATTCTCTCTACAACCTATTCTATATAGTGTCAAAGGATTTTCTGATGGAAAGATGAGACCGAATTGAGAGAGGGAAACTAAGGGGTCGGGATGCAGAGAGAGGGAGGGTGAGAGAGACAGAGAGGGTGAGAGAGAGAGAGAGAGGGTGAGAGAGAGACAGAGAGAGAGAGAGAGAGACAGAGAGAGAGAGAGAGAGACAGAGAGGGTGAGAGAGAGGGAGGGAGGTTGAGAGAGACAGAGAGGGTGAGAGAGAGAGAGAGAGAGAGAGAGAGAGACAGAGAGAGACAGAGAGGGTGAGAGAGACAGAGAGGGTGAGAGAGAGGGTGAGAGAGACAGAGAGGGTGAGAGACAGAGAGGGTGAGAGAGAGGGAGGGAGGTTGAGAGAGAGAGAGAGGGAGAGAGAGAGAGAGAGAGGGTGAGGGAGAGAGACAGAGAGGGTGAGAGAGAGGGAGGGAGGTTGAGAGAGACAGAGAGGGTGAGAGAGAGACAGAGAGGGAGGTTGAGAGAGACAGAGAGGGTGAGAGAGAGACAGAGAGGGAGGGTGAGAGAGACAGAGAGGGTGAGAGAGAGACAGAGAGGGAGGGTGAGCGAGGGAGAAACACAGGGAGAAACACTCTCCAGGGAAGCAATGTCTGATCCTGTCTTCAGAGAGGGAGGAAGGGAGAGAGTGTCATGGTTGTCTGATGTGACTTTGATGTTAACTGGTGATACCAGGAGTTACTGTTAAACTAGGTCTAGGGAGGAAGGGGGCAGGGCTGTGTGTGTGTGTGTGTGTGTCCACCACAACACATCAGTGCTGTCCTTTCCCTTGTATCTCTACTGCTTCCTTCTTCCCTCTGTTCTCTACATCTCTCTCCTTTTATCTCTACTGCTTCCTTCTTCCCTCTGTTCTCTACATCTCTCTCCTTTTATCTCTACTGCTTCCTTCTTCCCTCTGTTCTCTACATCTCTCTCCTCTTCTTCCCCCTTCCCCTGTCCTCATCCTCCTCTTCTTCCCCCTTCCCCTGTCCTCCTCCTCTTCATCCCCCTCCTCCCGTGTTTTCCTCCATGATAAGGCTTTTACAGCAGGGTAAAGTGTAGAGTTTAAATGTATTAAACACCCATTAATGTGCTGTATCTGTGATCAGAGGGTTCTAGAGTGGGTTCTGGTCAAATGTAGTGCACTATGTAGGGAATAGGGTGCCATTGGGCCCTGGTCTAAAGTAGTGCACTATATAGGGAATAGGTTGCCATTGGGCCCTGGTCTAAAGTAGTGCACTATGTAGGGAATAGGGTACCATAGGGCCCTGGTCTAAAGTAGTGCACTATATATGGAATAGGTTGCCATTGGGCCCTGGTCTAAAGTAGTGCACTATGTAGGGAATAGGGTACCATAGGGCCCTGGTCTAAAGTAGTGCACTATATATGGAATAGTGTGCCATTTGGGACTTATTTTTAATCTATAAACCCCAGACACAGAGAACAGTCAGAGACCAGACACAGAGAACAGTCAGAGACACAGAGAACAGTCAGAGACCAGACACAGAGAACAGTCAGAGACACAGAGAACAGTCAGAGACCCGACACAGAGAACAGTCAGAGACACAGAGAACAGTCAGAGACCCGACACAGAGAACAGTCAGAGACCAGACACAGAGAACAGTCAGAGACCAGACACAGAGAACAGTCAGAGACCAGACACAGAGAACAGTCAGACCCCAGACACAGAGAACAGTCAGAGACCAGACACAGAGAACAGTCAGAGACCAGACACAGAGAACAGTCAGAGACCAGACACAGAGAACAGTCAGAGACACAGAGAACAGTCAGAGACCAGACACAGAGAACAGTCAGAGACCAGACACAGAGAACAGTCAGAGACACAGAGAACAATCAGAGACCAGACACAGAGAACAGTCAGAACCCAGACACAGAGAACAGTCAGAGACCAGACACAGAGAACAGTCAGAGACCAGACACAGAGAACAGTCAGAGACCAGACACAGAGAACAGTCAGAGACCAGACACAGAGAACAGTCAGAGACCAGACACAGAGAACAGTCAGAGACCAGACACAGAGAACAGTCAGAACCCAGACAGAGAACAGTCAGAGACCAGACACAGAGAACAGTCAGAGACCAGACACAGAGAACAGTCAGAGACCAGACACAGAGAACAGTCAGAGACCAGACACAGAGAACAGTCAGAGACACAGAGAACAGTCAGAGACCAGACACAGAGAACAGTCAGAGACCAGACACAGAGAACAGTCAGAGACACAGAGAACAGTCAGAGACCAGACATAGAGAACAGTCAGAGACCAGACACAGAGAACAGTCAGAGACACAGAGAACAGTCAGAGACCAGACACAGAGAACAGTCAAAGACCAGACACAGAGAACAGTCAGAGACCAGACACAGAGAACAGTCAGACACAGAGAACAGTCAGAGACCAGACACAGAGAACAGTCAGAGACCAGACACAGAGAACAGTCAGAGACACAGAGAACAGTCAGAGACACAGAGAACAGTCAGATACACAGAGAACAGTCAGAGACCAGACACAGAGAACAGTCAGAGACACAGAGAACAGTCAGAGACACAGAGAACATTCAGAGACCAGGCACAGAGAACAGTCAGAACCCAAACACAGAGAACAGTCAGAGACCAGACACAGAGAACAGTCAGAGACCAGACACAGAGAACAGTCAGAGACCCAGAGAACAGTCAGAGACACAGAGAACATTCAGAGACCAGACACAGAGAACAGTCAGAGACCAGACACAGAGAACAGTCAGAGACCAGACGCAGAGAACAATCAGAGACCAGACGCAGAGAACAGTCAGAGACCAGACACAGAGAACAGTCAGAGACCAGACACAGAGAACAGTCAGAGACCAGACACAGAGAACAGTCAGAGACCAGACACAGAGAACAGTCAGAGACCAGACACAGAGAACAGTCAGAGACCCGACACAGAGAACAGTCAGAGACCAGACACAGAGAACAGTCAGAGACCAGACACAGAGAACAGTCAGAGACCAGACACAGAGAACAGTCAGAGACCAGACACAGAGAACAGTCAGAGACCAGACACAGAGAACAGTCAGAGACCAGACACAGAGAACAGTCAGAGACACAGAGAACAGTCAGAGACCAGACACAGAGAACAGTCAGAGACCAGACACAGAGAACAGTCAGAGACCAGACACAGAGAACAGTCAGAGACACAGAGAACAGTCAGAGACACAGAGAACAGTCAGAGACACAGAGAACAGTCAGAGACCAGACACAGAGAACAGTCAGAGACCAGACACAGAGAACAGTCAGAGACACAGAGAACAGTCAGAGACCAGACACAGAGAACAGTCAGAGACCAGACACAGAGAACAGTCAGAGACACAGAGAACAGTCAGCGACCAGACACAGAGAACAGTCAGAGACACAGAGAACAGTCAGAGACCAGACACAGAGAACAGTCAGAGACCAGACACAGAGAACAGTCAGAGATACAGAGAACAGTCAGAGACCAGACACAGAGAACAGTCAGAGACCAGACACAGAGAACAGTCAGAGACCAGACACAGAGAACAGTCAGAGACCAGACACAGAGAACAGTCAGAGACCAGAGACCAGACACAGAGAACAGTCAGAGACCCGACACAGAGAACAGTCAGAGACCAGACACAGAGAACAGTCAGAGACCAGACACAGAGAACAGTCAGAGACACAGAGAACAGTCAGAGACCAGACACAGAGAACAGTCAGAGACACAGAGAACAGTCAGAGACCAGACACAGAGAACAGTCAGAGACACAGAGAACAGTCAGAGACCAGACACAGAGAACAGTCAGAGACCAGACACAGAGAACAGTCAGAGACCAGACACAGAGAACAGTCAGAGACCAGACACAGAGAACTTATGGATATCATCTGCAGTTGGGATGTTGAATATTGAAGTGATAACCTCATCTGTTGACCTCACGTTGTCATGGTGTTGACCTGCAGGTGACCCGGAGGCTCTGAAGAAGAAGAGTTTCACCATGAAGGAAGGAGTGGACTACAGAGTGAAGATACACTTTAAGGTGAGAACATCTCTGTCACGACTCAGCATTTGACCCAGATGCAGATACAGGAGTCGGAATGTTCGGGTCGCAGAATATTTATTATAACATAGTGACAGTTTAAAGGGCAGGTCGAGGGCAGGCAGAGGTTCGTAAGTCCAAGACAGAGTCAAGCAGGGCCAGAACGGCAGGCAGGCTCAGGGCCAGAACGGCTGGCAGGGCCAGAACGGCAGGCAGGCTCAGGGCCAGAACGGCTGGCAGGCTCAGGGCCAGGACAGGCAGAAAGGTTGGAACCGGGAAGACTAGAAAACTAGAACTCGAACAGGATAAACAGGAAACACGCTGGTAAGACCTGACAAAACAAGACGAACTGGCAACAGACAACCAGAAAATGCAGGTATAAATACACAGGGATAATGGAGGGAAATAGAAGACACCTGGTGGGGGGGAGATAAGCACAAGTTCTGTTCTGCTCTGTTTGGTTCTGTTCTGCTCTGTTTGGTTCTGTTCTTCTCTGCTCTGTTTGGTTCTGTTCTTCTCTGCTCTGTTTGGTTCTGTTCTCTGTTTGGTTCTGTTCTGTTCTTCTCTGCTCTGTTTGGTTCTGTTCTGCTCTGTTCTGTTCTGTTTGGTTCTGTTCTTCTCTGCTCTGTTTGGTTATGTTCTTCTCTGCTCTGTTTGGTTCTGTTCTTCTCTGCTCTGTTCTGTTTGGTTCTGTTCTGCTCTGTTTGGTTCTGTTCTGCTCTGTTCTCTTCTCTTTTTGTATTGTTATTGTTTACATTTTATTTTACCTATATTTACCAGGTTGGCCAGTTGAGAACACGTTCTCATTTACAACTGCGACCCGGTCAAGATAAAGCATAGCAGTGTGACATAAACGAGGAGGCAAAATAATTACAATTTAGCAAATGAACACTGGAGTGATAGATGTGCAGATGATGATGTGCAAGTAGAGATACTGGGATGCAAAAGAGCAAGAAGATAAATAACAATATGGGGATGAGGTAGTTCAGTGTGCTATTTACAGATTGGCTGTGTACAGGTACAGTGATCGGTAAGCTGCTCTGACAGCTGATGCTTAAAGTTAGAGAGGGAGATATGAGTCTCCAGCTTCAGTGATTTTTGCAATTCCTTCCAGTCATTGGCAGCAGAGAACTGGAAGGAAAGGCACCAAAGGAGGTGTTGACTTTGGGGATGACCAGTGGGGCTTGGGTGACCAAACGGATGGCACAGTGATAGACTACATCCAGTTTGCTGAGTCGGGTGTTGGAGGCTATTTTGTAAATGACATCGTCGAAGTCAAGGATCGGTAGGATGGTCAGTTTTACGAGGGTATGAGGAGACACATACAAAGCTCTCCCTCGCCCTCCATTTGGCAAACCTGACCATAATGCTATCCTCCTGATTCCTGTTTACAAGCAAAAATTGAAGCAGGAAGCACCAGTGACTAGATAAATAAAAAAGTGGTCAGATGAAGCAGATGCTAAACTACTGGATTGTTATGCTATCACAGACTGGAATATGTTCCGGGATTCCTCTGATGGCATTGAGGAGTACACCACATCAGACATTGGCTTCATCAATAAGTGCATCGATGACGTCGTCCCCACAGTGACCGTATGTACGTACCCCAACCAGAAGCCATGGATTACAGGCAACATCCGAGTTAAAGGCGAAAGCTGCCGCTTTCAAGAAGCAGGACTAACCCGGAAGCTTATAATATATCCCGCAAAGCCCTCCGACGAACCATCAAACCGGCAAAGCGGCAATACAGGACTAAGATCGAGTCGTACTACACCAGTTCTGACGCTTGTCGGATGTGGCAGGGTCTGCAAACCGTTACAGACTACAAAGGGAAGCACAGCCGAGAGCTGCCCAGTGACACGAGCCTACCAGGTGAGCTAAACTACTTCTATGCTCGCTTCGAGGCAAATAACACTGAAATATGCATGAGAGCACCAGCTGTTCTGGAAGACTGTGTGATCACGTTCTCCTCAGCCGCTGTGAGTAAGACCTTTAAACAGGTCAACATTCACAAGGCCGCAGGGCCAGACGGATTACCAGGACGTGTACAGCGAGCATGTGCTGACCAACTGGCAGGTGTCTTCACTGACATTTTCAATCTCTCCCTGTCCGAGTCTGTAATACCAACATGTTTTAAGCAGACCACCATAGTCCCTGTGCCCAAGAACTCTAAGGTAACCTGCCTAAATGACTACAGACCCGTAGCACTCACGTCTGTAGTCATGGTGTGCTTTAAAAGGCTGGTCACGGCTCACAACAACACCATTATCCCAGAAACCCTAGACCCACTTCACTTTGCATAACGCCCTAACAGATCCACAGATGATGCAATCTCTATTGCACTCCACACTGACCTTTCCCACCTGGACAAAAGGAACACCAATGAAAATGCTATTCATTGACTAAAGTTCAACACCATAGTGCCCCCAAAGCTCATCAATAAGCTAAGGACCCTGGGACTAAACACCTCCCTCTGCAACTGGATCCTGGACTTCCTGACGGGCCGCCCCCAGGTCGTGAGGGGAGGTAACAACACATCTGCTATGCTGATCCTCAACACAGGGGCCCCTCAGGGGTGTGTGCTCAGTCCCCTAATGTACTCCCTGTTCACTCATGACTGCACGGCCAGGCACGACTCCAACACCATCATCAAGTTTGCCGATGGCAAAACAGTGGTAGGCCTGATCACCGACAACGACGAGACAGCCTATAGGGAGGTCAGAGACCTGGCCGTGTGGTGCCAGGACAACAACCTCTTCCTCAATGTGATCAAGACAAAGATGATGATTGTGGACTACAGGAAAACGAGGACCGAACACACCCCATTCTCATCGACGGGGCTGTAGTGGAGCAGGTTGAGAGCTTCAAGTTCCTTGGTGTCCACATCACCAGCAAACTAACATAGTCCAAGCATACCAAGACAGTTGTGAAGAGGGCACGACAAAACCTATTCCCCCTCAAGAGACTGAAAAGATTTGTCATGGGTCCTCAGATCCTCAAAAGGTTCTACACCTGCACCATCGAGAGCATCCTGACTGTTTGTATCACTGCCTGGTATGGCAACTGCTCGGCCTGCGACCGCAAGGCACTACGGAAGGTAGTGCGAACGGCCCAGTACATCACTTGGGTCAAGCTTCCTGCCATCCAGGACCTCTATACCAGTCTGTGTCAGGCTACGGCATGTCTGTTTGTCTATAAAGGTACATAACGGCTTTTTAAATGCCAACAGGAAACCTTCTCTGGAGATAGTTTAGAAGCACCATTGAACAGGTAGCGGGTTCTAACTTCCATCACTAGGCCACCAAAACAACTGTTTTTCTCTTAGAGATTTTTCTTAAAGTTAAAGATCACAATTTGAAACATTCACACCCCTACTTGTGTGTGTCTCAAATGGCACCCTATTCCATATATAGTGCACTACTTTAGACCAGGACCTATAGGACTGAGGGCACTACTTTAGACCAGGACCTATAGGGCTGAGGGCACTACTTTAGACCAGGGCCTATAGGACTAAGGGCACTACTTTAGACCAGGGCCCATAGGACTAAGGGCACTACTTTAGACCAGGGCCTATAGGACTAAGGGCACTACTTTAGACCAGGGCCTATAGGACTAAGGGCACTACTTTAGACCAGGGTCTATAGGACTAAGGGCAGTACTTTAGACCAGGGCTTATAGGACTAAGGGCACTACTTTAGACCAGGGTCTATAGGGCTAAGGGCACTACTTTAGACCAGGGTCTATAGGGCTAAGTGCCCTGGTCAAACATTGTGCACTGAATAGGGAGTAGGGTGTCATTTGGGACAAAGCTGTGTAAAGTTACCTCTTGATGAGACTTCATATACAATAACTCTCCTTCCCTCTCCTTTCCTCTCCTCTCCTCCAATCTCCTCTCTCCCCTCCTCTCCTCTCCTTCCCTCCTCTCGCCTCCTCCACTCTCCTCTCTCCCCTCCTCTCCTCTCTCCTTCTCTCCCCCTCCTCCACTCTCCTCTCTCCCCTCCTCTCCTCTCCTTCTCTCCCCTCCTCCAATCTCCTCTCTCCCCCTCCAATCTCCTCTCCTTCCCTCCTCTCCCCCTCCTCCAATCTCCTCTCTCCCCTCCAATCTCCTCTCCTTCCCTCCTCTCCCGTCCTCCAATCTCCTCTCCTCTCCTTCTCTCCTCTCCCCTTCTCTCTCCTCCTCTCCTTCCCTCCTCTCCCCTCCTCCAGTCTCCTCTCTCCCCTCCCCTCCTCTCCTCTCCTTCTCTCCTCTTCCCTCCTCCAATCTCCTCTCTCCCCTCCTCTTCTCTCCTTCCCTCCTCTCATCTCCTCCATATAAGTTCATACGGTGTTTAAATGCACTACAGATTTCCAGTCCCAATGAATTTACATTGTTTATTTATTGCTCCTGATAACTCTCCTCCCTTACTCCTCTCTCCTCCCCTCCTCTCCTCCTCCTCTCCCATCCCCTCCAGGTTAACAGGGATATTGTGTCTGGGCTGAAGTACGTCCATCTGACCTACAGGAAAGGAATCAGAGGTAAGGAGGACCCCATTTTGTGCTGAGCTGTGGATACGCTGTGCTGTTTACACCCATAGACCGTGTCAGTTTCTGATACATAAACCTAAACCCTGGCTAGCAAGGGTGCAACTGAGCTGCCATTTTATGTGTTGTCATTGACACAAGACATCATAGTTTCCACACGTACACCTAATTCCAGGTTAACAGCGATGCAACTGAGCTGCCATTTTATGTGTTTTCATTAACACAAGATGTCAGTTTCCCCCACATTCACCTAAAACCTGATTACCAACTGTTCAACTGAGCTGCCATTTGGTGTGTTGTCACTGACACAAATTGTCACAGTTTCCCCCACATTCACCTAAAACCTGGCTAGCAAGTGTGCAACTGAGCGTCCATTTTGTGTCGTGCAGTGGACAAGGCGGTGTACATGGTGGGCAGCTACGGGCCGCGGGTGGAGGAGCACGAGTTCATGACCCCGGTGGAGGAGGCGCCCAAAGGCATGATTGTCAGAGGCAGCTACCACATCAAGTCCCACTTCACCGACGACGACAAGACCGACCACCTCTCCTGGGAGTGGAACCTGGGGATCAAGAAGGACTGGGACGAATAGAGAGGAGTCTCATTTCTCTCTCCCTCCTTCCCTCTCCCTGTGTCTCCACCTCTCCCTCCTTCCCTCTCCCTGTGTCTCCACCTCCCTCCTTCCCTCTCCCTGTGTCTCCAACACTCCCTCCTTCCCTCTCCCTGTGTCTCCACCTCTCCCTCCTTCCCTCTCCCTGTGTCTCTACCTCCCTCCTTCCCTCTCCCTGTGTCTCCAACACTCCCTCCTTCCCTCTCCCTGTGTCTCCACCTCCCTCCTTCCCTCTCCCTGTGTCTCCAACACTCCCTCCTTCCCTCTCCCTGTGTCTCCACCTCTCCCTCCTTCCCTCTCCCTGTGTCTCCACCTCTCCCTCCTTCCCTCTCCCTGTGTCTCCACCTCTCCCTCCTTCCCTCTCCCTGTGTCTCCACCTCTCCCTCCTTCCCTCTCCCTGTGTCTCCACCTCTCCCTCCTTCCCTCTCCCTGTGTCTCCACCTCCCTCCTTCCCTCTCCCTGTGTCTCCAACACTCCCTCCTTCCCTCTCCCCCTGTGTCTCCACCTCTCCCTCCTTCCCTCTCCCTGTGTCTCCACCTCTCCCTCCTTCCCTCTCCCTGTGTCTCCACCTCTCCCTCCTTCCCTCTCCCTGTGTCTCCACCTCTCCCTCCTTCCCTCTCCCTGTGTCTCCACCTCACCTCTGTGTCTACAGCTCATACCCCCTGCCTCCCAAAATGGCCCCCTATTCCCTATATAGTGCACTACCCGCAGGGCTCTGGTTAAAAGTAGTGCACTATGTAGGGGGCCATTTTGGGAGGCAGGGGTTATGAGCTGTAGGTGGAGATCCACTTGTCTATTTGTGATGTAACCTGGTGTTTTCTACTACAGTGTGTTAACTGAAGGGGATGAAATGAAGTTAAACACGTGGGACTCACTCATACAGTGGAGATGTATTTACACCCCATAGTGTGAGAGGCACATTGTAGAAGGTTATTCTAAAGTGTTCTATTCAGAAAATTGCCAGTTCAACAAGGTTTCAAGGAGCAGCCCTTTGTAATGTTAGTTATCAGTTAGAATGTTTGACAACAGCGTGTCTCATACTCCTCAAGAAGTTGCCATCT
>NW_027005043.1:109261-144772 GCF_036934945.1 Oncorhynchus masou masou
AACAGTCAGAGACCAGACACAGAGAACAGTCAGAGAACAGAGAACAGTCAGAGACCAGACACAGAGAACAGTCAGAGACACAGAGAACAGTCAGAGACCAGACACAGACACAGAGACCACAGAGAACAGTCAGAGACACAGAGAACAGTCAGAGACCAGACACAGAGAACAGTCAGAGACCAGACACAGAGAACAGTCAGAGACCAGAGAACAGAGAACAGTCAGAGACCAGACACAGAGAACAGTCAGAGACCAGACACAGAGAACAGTCAGAGACCAGACACAGAGAACAGTCAGAGACCAGACACAGAGAACAGTCAGAGACCAGACACAGAGAACAGTCAGAGACCAGACACAGAGAACAGTCAGAGACCAGACACAGAGAACAGTCAGAGACCAGACAGACAGAGAACAGTCAGAGACCAGACACAGAGAACAGTCAGAGACCAGACACAGAGAACAGTCAGAGACCAGACACAGAGAACAGTCAGAGACCAGACACAGAGAAGAGTCAGAGACCAGACACAGAGAACAGTCAGAGACACAGAGAACAGTCAGAGACCAGACACAGAGAACAGTCAGAGACCCAGAACAGTCAGAGACCAGACAGTCAGAGACCCGACACAGAGAACAGTCAGAGAGACCAGACACAGAGAACAGTCAGAGACCAGACACAGAGAACTTATGGATATCATCTGCAGTTGGGCTGTTGAATATTGAAGTGATAACCTCATCTGTTGACCTCACGTTGTCATGGTGTTGACCTGCAGGTGACCCGGAGGCTCTGAAGAAGAAGAGTTTCACCATGAAGGAAGGAGTGGACTACAGAGTGAAGATACACTTTAAGGTGAGAACATCTCTGTCACGACTCAGCATTTGACCCAGATGCAGATACAGGAGTCGGAATGTTCGGGTCGCAGAATATTTATTATAACATAGTGACAGTTTAAAGGGCAGGTCGAGGGCAGGCAGAGGTTCGTAAGTCCAAGACAGAGTCAAGCAGGGCCAGAACGGCAGGCAGGCTCAGGGCCAGAAGGCTCGGCTGGCAGGGCCAGAACGGCAGGCAGGCTCAGGGCCAGAACGGCTGGCAGGCTCAGGGCCAGGACAGGCAGAAAGGTTGGAACCGGGAAGACTAGAAAACTAGAACTCGAACAGGATAAACAGGAAACACGCTGGTAAGACCTGACAAAACAAGACGAACTGGCAACAGACAACCAGAAAATGCAGGTATAAATACACAGGGATAATGGAGGGAAATAGAAGACACCTGGTGGGGGGAGATAAGCACAAGTTCTGTTCTGCTCTGTTTGGTTCTGTTCTTCTCTGTTTGGTTCTCTTCTTCTCTGCTCTGTTTGGTTCTGTTCTTCTCTGCTCTGTTTGGTTCTGTTCTTCTCTGCTCTGTTTTGGTTCTGTTCTGTTCTTCTCTGTTCTGTTTGGTTCTGTTCTGCTCTGTTCTGTTTGGTTCTGTTCTTCTCTGCTCTGTTTGGTTCTGTTCTTATCTGCTCTGTTTTGGTTCTGTTCTGTTCTTCTCTGTTCTGTTTGGTTCTGTTCTGCTCTGTTTGGTTCTGTTCTGCTCTGTTCTCTTCTCTTTTTGTATTGTTATTGTTTACATTTTATTTTACCTATATTTACCAGGTTGGCCAGTTGAGAACAAGTTCTCATTTACAACTGCGACCTGGTCAAGATAAAGCATAGCAGTGTGACATAAACGAGGAGGCAAAATAATTACAATTTAGCAAATGAACACTGGAGTGATAGATGTGCAGATGATGATGTGCAAGTAGAGATACTGGGATGCAAAAGAGCAAGAAGATAAATAACAATATGGGGATGAGGTAGTTCAGTGTGCTATTTACAGATTGGCTGTGTACAGGTACAGTGATCGGTAAGCTGCTCTGACAGCTGATGCTTAAAGTTAGAGAGGGAGATATGAGTCTCCAGCTTCAGTGATTTTTGCAATTCCTTCCAGTCATTGGCAGCAGAGAACTGGAAGGAAAGGCACCAAAGGAGGTGTTGACTTTGGGGATGACCAGTGGGGCTTTGGGTGACCAAACGGATGGCACAGTGATAGACTACATCCAGTTTGCTGAGTCGGGTGTTGGAGGCTATTTTGTAAATGACATCGTCGAAGTCAAGGATCGGTAGGATGGTCAGTTTTACGAGGGTATGAGGAGACACATACAAAGCTCTCCTCGCCCTCCATTTGGCAAACCTGACCATAATGCTATCCTCCTGATTCCTGTTTACAAGCAAAAATTGAAGCAGGAAGCACCAGTGACTAGATAAATAAAAAAGTGGTCAGATGAAGCAGATGCTAAACTACTGGATTGTTATGCTATCACAGACTGGAATATGTTCCGGGATTCCTCTGATGGCATTGAGGAGTACACCACATCAGACATTGGCTTCATCAATAAGTGCATCGATGACGTCGTCCCCACAGTGACCGTATGTACGTACCCCAACCAGAAGCCATGGATTACAGGCAACATCCGAGTTAAAGGCGAAAGCTGCCGCTTTCAAGAAGCAGGACTAACCCGGAAGCTTATAATATATCCCGCAAAGCCCTCCGACGAACCATCAAACCGGCAAAGCGGCAATACAGGACTAAGATCGAGTCGTACTACACCAGTTCTGACGCTTGTCGGATGTGGCAGGGTCTGCAAAACGTTACAGACTACAAAGGGAAGCACAGCCGAGAGCTGCCCAGTGACACGAGCCTACCAGGTGAGCTAAACTACTTCTATGCTCGCTTCGAGGCAAATAACACTGAAATATGCATGAGAGCACCAGCTGTTCTGGAAGACTGTGTGATCACGTTCTCCTCAGCCGCTGTGAGTAAGACCTTTAAACAGGTCAACATTCACAAGGCCGCAGGGCCAGACGGATTACCAGGACGTGTACAGCGAGCATGTGCTGACCAACTGGCAGGTGTCTTCACTGACATTTTCAATCTCTCCCTGTCCGAGTCTGTAATACCAACATGTTTTAAGCAGACCACCATAGTCCCTGTGCCCAAGAACTCTAAGGTAACCTGCCTAAATGACTACAGACCCGTAGCACTCACGTCTGTAGTCATGGTGTGCTTTAAAAGGCTGGTCACGGCTCACATCAACACCATTATCCCAGAAACCCTAGACCCACTTCACTTTGCATAACGCCCTAACAGATCCACAGATGATGCAATCTCTATTGCACTCCACACTGACCTTTCCTACCTGGACAAAAGGAACACCAATGAAAATGCTATTCATTGACTAAAGTTCAACACCATAGTGCCCCCAAAGCTCATCAATAAGCTAAGGACCCTGGGACTAAACACCTCCCTCTGCAACTGGATCCTGGACTTCCTGACGGGCCGCCCCCAGGTCGTGAGGGGGAGGTAACAACACATCTGCTATGCTGATCCTCAACACAGGGGCCCCTCAGGGGTGTGTGCTCAGTCCCCTAATGTACTCCCTGTTCACTCATGACTGCACGGCCAGGCACGACTCCAACACCATCATCAAGTTTGCCGATGGCAAAACAGTGGTAGGCCTGATCACCGACAACGACGAGACAGCCTATAGGGAGGTCAGAGACCTGGCCGTGTGGTGCCAGGACAACAACCTCTTCCTCAATGTGATCAAGACAAAGATGATGATTGTGGACTACAGGAAAACGAGGACCGAACACACCCCATTCTCATCGACGGGGCTGTAGTGGAGCAGGTTGAGAGCTTCAAGTTCCTTGGTGTCCACATCACCAGCAAACTAACATAGTCCAAGCATACCAAGACAGTTGTGAAGAGGGCACGACAAAACCTATTCCCCCTCAAGAGACTGAAAAGATTTGTCATGGGTCCTCAGATCCTCAAAAGGTTCTACACCTGCACCATCGAGAGCATCCTGACTGTTTGTATCACTGCCTGGTATGGCAACTGCTCGGCCTGCGACCGCAAGGCACTACGGAAGGTAGTGCGAACGGCCCAGTACATCACTTGGGTCAAGCTTCCTGCCATCCAGGACCTCTATACCAGTCTGTGTCAGGCTACGGCATGTCTGTTTGTCTATAAAGGTACATAACGGCTTTTTAAATGCCAACAGGAAACCTTCTCTGGAGATAGTTTAGAAGCACCATTGAACAGGTAGCGGGTTCTAACTTCCATCACTAGGCCACCAAAACAACTGTTTTTCTCTTAGAGATTTTTCTTAAAGTTAAAGATCACAATTTGAAACATTCACACCCCTACTTGTGTGTGTCTCAAATGGCACCCTATTCCATATATAGTGCACTACTTTAGACCAGGACCTATAGGACTGAGGGCACTACTTTAGACCAGGACCTATAGGGCTGAGGGCACTACTTTAGACCAGGGCCTATAGGACTAAGGGCACTACTTTAGACCAGGGCCCATAGGACTAAGGGCACTACTTTAGACCAGGGCCTATAGGACTAAGGGCACTACTTTAGACCAGGGCCTATAGGACTAAGGGCACTACTTTAGACCAGGGTCTATAGGACTAAGGGCAGTACTTTAGACCAGGGCTTATAGGACTAAGGGCACTACTTTAGACCAGGGTCTATAGGGCTAAGGGCACTACTTTAGACCAGGGTCTATAGGGCTAAGTGCCCTGGTCAAACATTGTGCACTGAATAGGGAGTAGGGTGTCATTTGGGACAAAGCTGTGTAAAGTTACCTCTTGATGAGACTTCATATACAATAACTCTCCTTCCCTCTCCTTTCCTCTCCTCTCCTCCAATCTCCTCTCTCCCCTCCTCTCCTCTCCTTCCCTCCTCTCGCCTCCTCCACTCTCCTCTCTCCCCTCCTCTCCTCTCCTTCTCTCCCCTCCTCCACTCTCCTCTCTCCCCTCCTCTCCTCTCCTTCTCTCCCCTCCTCCAATCTCCTCTCTCCCCTCCAATCTCCTCTCCTTCCCTCCTCTCCCCTCCTCCAATCTCCTCTCTCCCCTCCAATCTCCTCTCCTTCCCTCCTCTCCCGTCCTCCAATCTCCTCTCCTCTCCTTCTCTCCTCTCCCCTTCTCTCTCCTCCTCTCCTTCCCTCCTCTCCCCTCCTCCAGTCTCCTCTCTCCCCTCCCCTCCTCTCCTCTCCTTCTCTCCTCTTCCCTCCTCCAATCTCCTCTCTCCCCTCCTCTTCTCTCCTTCCCTCCTCTCATCTCCTCCATATAAGTTCATACGGTGTTTAAATGCACTACAGATTTCCAGTCCCAATGAATTTACATTGTTTATTTATTGCTCCTGATAACTCTCCTCCCTTACTCCTCTCTCCTCCCCTCCTCTCCTCCTCCTCTCCCATCCCCTCCTCTCCCCTCCAGGTTAACAGGGATATTGTGTCTGGGCTGAAGTACGTCCATCTGACCTACAGGAAAGGAATCAGAGGTAAGGAGGACCCCATTTTGTGCTGAGCTGTGGATACGCTGTGCTGTTTACACCCATAGACCGTGTCAGTTTCTGATACATAAACCTAAACCCTGGCTAGCAAGGGTGCAACTGAGCTGCCATTTTATGTGTTGTCATTGACACAAGACATCATAGTTTCCACACGTACACCTAATTCCAGGTTAACAGCGATGCAACTGAGCTGCCATTTTATGTGTTTTCATTAACACAAGATGTCAGTTTCCCCACATTCACCTAAAACCTGATTACCAACTGTTCAACTGAGCTGCCATTTGGTGTGTTGTCACTGACACAAATTGTCACAGTTTCCCCCACATTCACCTAAAACCTGGCTAGCAAGTGTGCAACTGAGCGTCCATTTTGTGTCGTGCAGTGGACAAGGCGGTGTACATGGTGGGCAGCTACGGGCCGCGGGTGGAGGAGCACGAGTTCATGACCCCGGTGGAGGAGGCGCCCAAAGGCATGATTGTCAGAGGCAGCTACCACATCAAGTCCCACTTCACCGACGACGACAAGACCGACCACCTCTCCTGGGAGTGGAACCTGGGGATCAAGAAGGACTGGGACGAATAGAGAGGAGTCTCATTTCTCTCTCCCTCCTTCCCTCTCCCTGTGTCTCCACCTCTCCCTCCTTCCCTCTCCCTGTGTCTCCACCTCCCTCCTTCCCTCTCCCTGTGTCTCCAACACTCCCTCCTTCCCTCTCCCTGTGTCTCCACCTCTCCCTCCTTCC
The DNA here is from genome assembly GCF_036934945.1 of Oncorhynchus masou masou. NCBI lineage: Eukaryota > Metazoa > Chordata > Actinopteri > Salmoniformes > Salmonidae > Oncorhynchus > Oncorhynchus masou. The sequence goes on from NW_027005043.1 coordinate 115,389, forward strand.
CTCTCCCTGTGTCTCCACCTCCCCTCCTTCCCTCTCCCTGTGTCTCCAACACTCCCTCCTTCCCTCTCCCTGTGTCTCCACCTCCCTCCTTCCCTCTCCCTGTGTCTCCAACACTCCCTCCTTCCCTCTCCCTGTGTCTCCACCTCTCCCTCCTTCCCTCTCCCTGTGTCTCCACCTCTCCCTCCTTCCCTCTCCCTGTGTCTCCACCTCTCCCTCCTTCCCTCTCCCTGTGTCTCCACCTCCTCCCTCCCCTTCCCTCTCCCTGTGTCTCCACCTCTCCCTCCTTCCCTCTCCCTGTGTCTCCACCTCCCTCCTTCCCTCTCCCTGTGTCTCCAACACTCCCTCCTTCCCTCTCCCTGTGTCTCCACCTCTCCCTCCTTCCCTCTCCCTGTGTCTCCACCTCTCCCTCCTTCCCTCTCCCTGTGTCTCCACCTCTCCCTCCTTCCCTCTCCCTGTGTCTCCACCTCTCCCTCCTTCCCTCTCCCTGTGTCTCCACCTCACCTCTGTGTCTACAGCTCATACCCCCTGCCTCCCAAAATGGCCCCCTATTCCCTATATAGTGCACTACCCGCAGGGCTCTGGTTAAAAGTAGTGCACTATGTAGGGGGCCATTTTGGGAGGCAGGGGTTATGAGCTGTAGGTGGAGATCCACTTGTCTATTTGTGATGTAACCTGGTGTTTTCTACTACAGTGTGTTAACTGAAGGGGATGAAATGAAGTTAAACACGTGGGACTCACTCATACAGTGGAGATGTATTTACACCCCATAGTGTGAGAGGCACATTGTAGAAGGTTATTCTAAAGTGTTCTATTCAGAAAATTGCCAGTTCAACAAGGTTTCAAGGAGCAGCCCTTTGTAATGTTAGTTATCAGTTAGAATGTTTGACAACAGTGTCTCATACTCCTCAAGAATGTCTTCTAAGTCCTACATCTAGAATGACCATCTTCTAAGTGACCATCATACTGACCATCTTCTAAGTCCTAAGAAGTTGAATGACATCTTCTAAGTCTTCTTCATCTAGAATGACCAAGTCTTCTAGAGTGACCATCTTCTAAGTTCTAGTTCTAGAATGACCATCTTCTAAGTTCTAGTTCTAGAATGACCATCTTCTAAGTTCTACATCTAGAATGACCATCTTCTAAGTCCTAGAATGACCATCTTCTATCTAGAAATGACCATCTTCTAAGTCCTACATCTAGAATGACCATCTTCTAAGTCCTACATCTAGAATGACCATCTTCTAAGTCCTAATCTAGAATGACCATCTTCTAAGTTCTAGTTCTAGACATGACCATCTTCTAAGTTCTAGTTCTAGACATGACCATCTTCTAAGTTCTAGTTCTAGAATGACCATCTTCTAAGTCCTACATCTAGAATGACCATCTTCTAAGTTATAGTTCTAGAATGACCATCTTCTAGTTCTAGTTCTTCTAAGTTCTAGAATGACCATCTTCTAAGTCCTACATCTAGAATGACCATCTTCTAAGTTATAGTTCCAGAATGACCATCTTCTAAGTTCTAGTTCTAGAATGACCATCTTCTAAGTCCTACATCTAGAATGACCATCTTCTAAGTTATAGTTCCAGAATGACCATCTTCTAAGTTCTAGTTCTAGAATGACCATCTTCTACGTTCTAGTTCTAGAATGACCATCTTCTAAGTTCTAGTTCTAGACTGACCATCTTCTAAGTTCTAGTTCTAGAATGACCATCTCTAAGTCCTACATCTAGAATGACCATCTTCTAAGTTCTAGTTCTAGAGTGACCATCTTCTAAGTTCTAGTTCTAGACTGACCATCTTCTAAGTTCTACATTCTAGAATGACCATCTTCTAAATTCTAGTTCTAGAATGACCATCTTCTAAATTCTAGTTCTAGAATGACCATCTTCTAAGTTCTAGTTCTAGACTGACCATCTTCTAAGTTCTAGAATGACCATCTTCTAAGTCCTACATCTAGAATGACTAGATAGTTCTAGAATGACCATCTTCTAAGTTCTAGTTCTAGAATGACCATCTAGAATGGACCATCTTCTAAGTTCTAGTTCTAGAATGACCATCTTCTAAGTTCTAGTTCTAGAATGACCATCTTCTAAGTCCTACATCTAGAATGACCATCTTCTAAGTTCTAGTTCTAGAATGACCATCTTCTAAGTTCTAGTTCTAGAATGACCATCTTCTAAGTCCCATCTTCTAAGTTCTAGTCTAGAATGACCATCTTCTAAGTTCTAGTTCTAGAATGACCATCTTCTAAGTTCTAGTTCTAGAATGACCATCTTCTAAGTTCTAGTTCTAGAATGACCATCTTCTAAATTCTAGTTCTAGAATGACCATCTTCTAAGTCCTACATCTAGAATGACCATCTTCTAAGTTCTAGTTCTAGAATGACCATCTTCTAAGTCTAGTTCTAGAATGACCATCTTCTAGTTCTAGAATGACCATCTTCTAAGTTCTAGTTCTAGAATGACCATCTTCTAAGTTCTAGAATTCTAGAATGACCATCTTCTAAGTTCTAGTTCTAGAATGACCATCTTCTAAGTTCTAGTTCTAGAATGACCATCATCTTCTAAATGTCTTCTAAGTTCTCTAGAATGACCATCTTCTAAGTTCTAGTTCTAGAATGACCATCTTCTAGTTCTAGTTCTTCTAAATTCTAGTTCTAGAATGACCATCTTCTAAGTTCTAGTTCTAGAATGACCATCTTCTAAGTCCTACATCTAGAATGACCATCTTCTAAGTTCTAGTTCTAGAATGACCATCTTCTAAGTTCTAGTTCTAGAATGACCATCTTCTAAGTCCTACATCTAGAATGACCATCTTCTAAGTTCTAATGAATGACCATCTTCTAAGTTCTAGTTCTAGAATGACCATCTTCTAAGTTATAGTTCTAGAATGACCATCTTCTAAATTCTAGTTCTAGAATGACCATCTTCTAAGTCCTACATCTAGAATGACCATCTTCTAAGTCCTACATCTAGAATGACCATCTTCTAAGTTCTAGTTCTAGAATGACCATCTTCTAAATTCTAGTTCTAGAATGACTATCTTCTAAATTCTAGTTCTAGAATGACCATCTTCTAAGTCCTACATCTAGTCTAGAATGACCATCTTCTAAGTCCTACATCTAGTCTAGAATGACCATCTTCTAAGTCCTACATCTAGTCTAGAATGACCATCTTCTAAGTCCTACATCTAGAATGACCATCTTCTAAGTCCTACATCTAAAATCTCATTTCTGTTACTGTGTCTTTCAGTTGCCTTCTGTCTCTGTTATAGTTGACACACCTGAGCTGTTATTGGATTCATGTAAAACCACATGGTTTCACACTGTCTGGAGGGGTTTTACCATGGTAACATATCAACAGACAACTGTTGTTTTCTCAGGTTTGTCCTTTTATATTTGCTCTATTTTTTCAATGCTGCTTGAATGTCATTTCCCCAATGTCTGCCTCTTTGCCTATTGAGAGAGTTGCTCTTTAAAAGATAACGCCATTCACCATGTATCAACCATCTCCCATTAAACATCATGTAAACATCCCGAGGAGGCCTGTTGTCTGGCTATGATGAAGAAAATGTGATTGTGATGTGTACAATATGTTCTGTAGTCGTCGCTACAGAATACAGCCCAACGGAAGTAGCCTACACAGTGTCTTTACCTCCCTGGCAGGTTCGTGACCCTGAGACATATCTATACAGTACAGTAGAGGGTCAACTGGGTTGGAGGTTTAGTAACTGTAATGGGCGCCCTGTTAGCACCCAAAGTATCATGACATGATTATTCCAGACAGAATGTAAATTAGAATGGTACGATGGTGATTGGTTAGCCTGGGTATATCAGTATGCTTGGACCAGCATGTCACTCCTTGCCACTTCCTGGCATCCAAACATGACAATGAATGGAATGATGGCACACACACACTGATCTGGGAGCAGCAGGTTAGACACTGATCTGGGAGCAGCAGGTTAGACACTGATCTGGGAGCAGCAGGTTAGACACTGATCTGGGAGCAGCAGGTTAGACACTGATCTGGGAGCAGCAGGTTAGACACTGATCTGGGATTAGACACTGATCTGGGAGCAGCAGGTTAGACACTGACTGGGAGCATCTGGGGAGCAGCAGGTTAGACACTGATCTGGGAGCAGCAGGTTAGACACTGATCTGGGAGCAGCAGGTTAGACACTGATCTGGGAGCAGCAGGATCTGGGAGCGTTTGATCTGGGAGCAGCAGGTGCCATCTGGGACACAGGTGGATCTGGGAGTTTGCTGGGAGTTTGCTGTTGCTCTGGGTCTCACTGTCCCCCTTTAACACCAAGCATGAGGCCTAAAGGCATCGACGGACTCGGGTAACGAACTAATGAAACAGAAAAGAACCCTGATCTGGGAGCAGCAGGTTCTATCTACGACGTGACCCGTTTGTCCTGTCATGGACTCAGTGGATGAGGTCTTCTGAGATTTGATCGATCTGGGAGCGGTCCTCCCCCCTGGGAGCAAAAAAAAAATGTCAAAACGTCCTTGTCGCTATTGTGTGAAGTCTCATGGTGTTGTAAGTGATGATGATGATCATGATATTGATGATGATTTGATGATGATGATATTGATGATGATGATCATGATATTGATTATGATGATCATGATGATGATATTGATCATGATATTGATGATATTGATGATCATGATATTGATGATGATGATGATGATATTGATGATGCTGATGATGATATTGATGATGATGATATTGATGATGATGATGATATTGATGATGATGATGATATTGATCATGATGATATTGATATTGATCATGATGATATTGATGATGATGATGATGATATTGATGATGATGATCATGATGATGATGATCATGATATTGATGATGGTGGTGAACCCAGAAGTAACTGTAACGTGGGCTTGTTGAGTGTTGCATGGTTTCACATCTCTTCTTTCTTTAAAGACTGTTTTACTGTCACGTTGTGATTTTGAAAAAGAAAAAAAAACAATCCGCAGATTGAAATGGGTTGGCAAGGATACCGCAGATATTTACAGGGATTTTGATCAAAAATACCTTTGTTATTACTACTGTGGCTGTGTTCCAAATGGACTCTTATTCCCTTTATAGAGTGTTAACCTGGACCCATAGAGTCATTCTGTTCCCCTTTATAGAGTGTTAACCTGGACCCATAGAGAGTCATTCTGTTCCCCTTTATAGAGTGTTAACCTGGACCCATAGAGTCATTCTGTTCCCCTTTATAGAGTGTTAACCTGGACCCATAGAGTCATTCTGTTCCCCTTTATAGAGTGTTAACCTGGACCCATAGAGTCATTCTGTTCCCCTTTATAGAGTGTTAACCTGGACCCATAGAGTCATTCTGTTCCCCTTTATAGAGTGTTAACCTGGTCCCATAGAGAGTCATTCTGTTCCCTTTATAGAGTGTTAACCTGGACCCACAGAGAGTCATTCTGTTCCCTTTATAGAGTGTTAACCTGGACCCATAGAGTCATTCTGTTCCCCCTGGACCCAGAGAGTCATTCTGTTCCCTTTATAGAGTGTTAACCTGGACCCATAGAGTCATTCTGTTCATTCTGTTCCCCTTTATAGAGTGTTAACCTGGACCCATAGAGTCATTCTGTTCCCCTTTATAGAGTGTTAACCTGGACCCATAGAGTCATTCTGTTCCCCTTTATAGAGTGTTAACCTGGACCCATAGATCATTCTGTTCCCCTTTATAGAGTGTTAACCTGGACCCATAGAGAGTCATTCTGTTCCCTTTATAGAGTGTTAACCTGGACCCATAGAGAGTCATTCTGTTCCCCTTTATAGAGTGTTAACCTGGACCCATAGAGAGTCATTCTGTTCCCTTTATAGAGTGTTAACCTGGACCCACAGTTCCCTTATAGAGTGTTAACCTGGACCCATCATTCTGTCCCTTTATAGAGTGTTAACCTGGACCCATAGAGAGTCATTCTGTTCCCTTTATAGAGTGTTAACCTGGACCCATAGAGAGTCATTCTGTTCCTTATAGAGTGTTAACCTGGACCCATAGAGAGTCATTCTGTCCCCTTTATAGAGTGTTAACCTGGACCCATAGAGTCATTCTGTTCCCTTTATAGAGTGTTAACCTGGACCCATAGAGAGTCATTCTGTTCCCCTTTATAGAGTGTTAACCTGGACCCATAGAGAGTCATTCTGTTCCCTTTATAGAGTGTTAACCTGGTCCCATAGAGAGTCATTCTGTTCCCTTTATAGAGTGTTAACCTGACCCATAGAGAGTCATTCTGTCCCCTTTATAGATGTTAACCTGGACCCATAGATTCTGTTCCCTTTATAGAGTGTTAACCTGGACCTGTTCCCTTTATATGATGGACCCATTCTGATAGAGTGTTAACCTGATAGAGTGTTAACCTGTAGAGTCATTCTGTTCCCTTTATAGAGTGTTAACCTGGACCCATAGAGTCATTCTGTTCCCTTTATATAGAGTGTTAACCTGGACCCATAGAGAGTCATTCTGTTCCCCTTTATAGAGTGTTAACCTGGACCCATAGAGTCATTCTGTTCCCTTTATAGAGTGTTAACCTGGACCCATAGAGAGTCATTCTGTTCCCTTTATAGAGTGGTTATAGAGTCATTCTGTTCCCTTTATAGAGTGTTAACCCATAGAGAGTCATTCTGTTCCCTTTATAGAGTGTTAACCTGGACCCATAGAGAGTCATTCTGTTCCCTTTATAGAGTGTTAACCTGGACCCATAGAGTCATTCTGTTCCCCCTTTATAGAGTGTTAACCTGGACCCATAGAGAGTCATTCTGTTCCCTTTATAGAGTGTTAACCTGGACCCATAGAGTCATTCTGTCCCCCTTATAGAACCTGGACCCATAGAGAGTCATTCTGTTCCCTTTATAGAGTGTTAACCTGGTAGAGAGTCATTCCATAGAGTGTTAACCTGGACCCATAGAGAGTCATTCTGTTCCCTTTATAGATGTTAACCTGGACCCATAGAGAGTCATTCTGTCCCCTTTATAGAGTGTTAACCTGGACCCATAGAGTCATTCTGTCCCCTTTATAGAGTGTTAACCTGGACCCATAGAGAGTCATTCTGTTCCCTTTATAGAGTGTTAACCTGGTCCCATAGATCATTCTGTTCCCTTTATAGAGTGTTAACCTGGACCCATAGAGAGTCATTCTGTTCCCTTTATAGAGTGTTAACCTGGTCCCATAGAGAGTCATTCTGTCCCCTTTATAGAGTGTTAACCTGGACCCATAGAGTCATTCTGTCCCCTTTATAGAGTGTTAACCTGGACCCATAGAGAGTCATTCTGTCCCCTTTATAGAGTGTTAACATGGACCCATAGAGTCATTCTGTCCCTTTATAGAGTGTTAACCTGGACCCATAGAGTCATTCTGTCCCCTTTATAGAGTGTTAACCTGGACCCATAGAGAGTCATTCTGTTCCCTTTATAGAGTGTTAACCTGGACCCATAGAGTCATTCTGTTCCCTTTATAGAGTGTTAACCTGGACCCATAGAGAGTCATTCTGTTCCCCTTTATAGAGTGTTAACCTGGACCCATAGAGAGTGTTCCCCTTTATAGAGTGTTAACCTGGACCCATAGAGTTCTGTTCCCCTTTATAGAGTGTTAACCTGGACCCATAGAGTCATTCTGTTCCCTTTATAGAGTGTTAACCTGGACCCATAGAGATAGAGAACCTGGACCCATAGAGTCATTCTGTTCCCCTTTTAAAGAGTGTTAACCTGGACCCATAGAGAGTCATTCTGTAGAGTGTTAACACCCATAGAGAGTCATTCTGTTCCCTTTATAGAGTGTTAACCTGGACCCATAGAGAGTCATTCTGTTCCCTTTATAGAGTGTTAACCTGGACCCATAGAGAGTCATTCTGTTCCCTTTATAGAGTGTTAACCTGGACCCATAGAGTCATTCTGTTCCCTTTATAGAGTGTTAACCATTCATTCTGTTCCCCTTTATAGAGTGTTAACCTGGACCCATAGAGATTCTGTTCCCCTTTAAAGAGTGTTAACCTGGACCCATAGAGAGTCATTCTGTTCCCTTTATAGAGTGTTAACCTGGACCCAAAGTCATTCTGTTCCCTTTATAGAGTGTTAACCTTTATAGAGTGTTAACCTGGACCCATAGAGTCATTCTGTTCCCCTTTTATATAGAGTGTTAACCTGGACCCATAGAGCATTCTGTTCCCTTTATAGAGTGTTAACCTGGACCCATAGAGTCATTCTGTTCCCCTTTAAAACCTGGACCCATAGAGTCATTCTGTTGCCTTTATAGAGTGTTAACCTGGACCCATAGAGTCATTCTGTTCCCTTTATAGAGTGTTAACCTGGACCCATAGAGTCATTCTGTTCCCTTTATAGAGTGTTAACCTGGACCCATAGAGTCATTCTGTTCCCTTTATAGAGTGTTAACCTGGACCCATAGAGTCATTCTGTTCCCCTTTATAGAGTGTTAACCTGGACCCATAGAGAGTCATTCACAGGGTGATTAAAAGGACAAACACAATGCTAGATTTAGATATATACACATGATTAAGTGTCTGGTCTATTCAGGGCTCTGGTTAAAAGTAGTGCACTATATAGGGAATAGGGCTCTGGTCTAAAGTAGTGCACTATATAGGGAATAGGGCCCTGGTCTAAAGAAGTGCACTATATAGGGAATAGGGCTCTGGTCTAAAGTAGTGCACTATATAGTGAATAAGGGGCCATATTGGACACAGCCTCTATGTGAGTTTGGTTGGGCACAAGCCTGGGCCTGTGTGTAAAGTAGTGCACTACATAGTGAATAAGGGGCCATATTGGACACAAGCCTGGGCCTGTGTGTAAAGTAGTGCACTACATAGTGAATAAGGGGCCATATTGGACACAAGCCTGGGCCTGTGTGTAAAGTAGTGCACTACATAGTGAATAAGGGGCCATATTGGACACAAGCCTGGGCCTGTGTGTAAAGTACTTCTGCATTCTAAAGTGTTGGTATTCCAGCATCTTGTATCTTTTAATAAAGGTGATTTAATCAGCCACTTCCTGTCTGTCTGAACATGTGGACTCAACATCATTCCAATAAGCGGACGATAGGTGAAGGTACATACTATATATATATTTATATACAAAAGTATGTGGACACCCCTTCAAATTTAGCTATTTCAGCCACACCCGTCGCTGACATGTGTATGAAATCTCCATAGACACTCGGCAGTAGCGTTCTGTGAGCTTGTGTGGTCTACCACTTCGTGGCTGAGCCGTTGTTGCTCCTAGACGTTTCCCACTTCACAATAACAGCACTTACAGTTGACCCGGGGCAGCTCTAGCAGGGCAGTAGTTTGACCAACTGACTTGTTGGAAAGGGGGCATCCTATGACGGTGCCACGTTGAAAGTCACTGAGCTCTTCAGTACGGGCCATTCTACTGACAATGTTTCTCTGTGGAGATTGCATGGCTGTCTGCTCGATTTTATACACCTGTCAGCAACAGGTGTGGCTGAATTAGCCGATTACACTAATTTGAAGGTGTGTCCACATACTGCAGTACATTTCGTGTATTCCCCTGGTACATTACTCATATCTCACCAGTCCATTTATGCTGCTCTGGCGCCATCCAGTGGACTTCTGGAAACACAACTTCAACTCCATTACATTCAATGTATCCCACAAAGAGCCACTGGGCTGGAGGACAACGCAGTCTGAATCAGGTACTTATATGAATAAAGACACTGTCATATCACTGAATCTCGGTTTAAATCAGGGTTTAAACAGAACACAGGTCATTACAAGTAAAAACATTCCTCAATTAGGTTTTATTTATTCATCTAATAAAAGAAGTGAAAGACAGTAGAGATATGAACTGGAATCAAAAGTGTGCAGGTTGGAAGACAGTACAGATATAAACTGGTATCAACACTGTGCAGGTTGGGAGACAGTACAGATATAAACTGGTATCAACAGTGTTCAGGTTGGTGTTCAGGTTGGAAGACAGTACAGATATAAACTGGTATCAACAGTGTTCAGGTTGGTGTTCAGGTTGGGAGACAGTACAGATATAAACTGGTATCAACAGTGTGCAGGTTGGGAGACAGTGCAGATATAAACTGGTATCAACAGTGTTCAGGTTGGTGTTCAGGTTGGAAGACAGTACAGATATAAACTGGTATCAACAGTGTTCAGGTTGGAAGACAGTACAGATATGAACTGGTATAAACAGTGTTCAGGTCAGTGATCAGGTTGGAAGACAGTACAGATGTAAACTGGTATCAACAGTGTTCAGATTGGTGTTCAGGTTGGAAGACAGTACAGATATAAACTGGTACCAACAGTGTTCAGGTTGGAAGACAGTACAGATATGAACTGGTATCAACAGTGTTCAGGTTGGAAGACAGAACAGATATAAAGTGTTATCAACAGCGTTCAGGTTGGAAGACAGTACAGATATGAACTGGTATCAACAGTGTTCAGGTCGGAAGACAGTACAGATATAAACTGGTATCAACAGTGTTCAGGCTGGAAGACAGTACAGATATAAACTGGTATCAACAGTGTTCAGGTCGGAAGATTATTGGGTAGTTTTGGTTCTTCATGGAGGAGATTACTGAGTAGTTGGCCCCCGCGATATGTAACTGTCCAGGGAAGTTTGGAACCAATATACACAGGCAGTTAGGAAAGCCAAGGCTAGCTTTTTCAACCAGAAATTTGCATCCTGTAGCATAAACTCCAAAAAGTTCTGGGATACTGTAAAATCCGTGGAGAATAAGAGCACCTCCATCCAGCTGCCCACTGCTCTGAGGCTAGGAAACACTGTCACGATAAATCTACGATAATCGAGAATTTCAAGAAGCATTTTTCTACGGCTGGCCATGCTTTCTACCTAGCTACCCCTACCCCGGTCAACAGCTCTGCACCCCGCACAGCAACTTTCCCAAGCCTCCCCCATTTCTCCTTCACCCATTTCTCCTTCACAATCTGGACCCTCTCTTTATAGAATTATCCACCGCAATTGTTGCAACCACTATTACAAGCCTGTTCAACCTCTCTTTCGTATCATCTGAGATCCCTAAAGATTGGAAAGCTGCCACAGTCATCCCCCTCTTCAAAGGGGGAGACACCCTAGACCTAGGGAGTCTAGGGAGTTTTTCCTAACCACCGTGCTTCTACACCTGCATTGCTTGCTGTTTGGGGTTTTAGGCCTGGTTTCTGTACAGCACTTTGAGATATCAACTGATGTACGAAGGGCTATATAAATAAATTTGATTTGATTTGATTTAGACCCAAACTGTTACAGACCTATATCTATCCTACCCTGCCAAGTTTTAATTAACAAACAGATCACCGACCATGTCGAATCCCACCGTACCTTCTCCGCTATGCAATTTGGTGTCAGAGTTGGTCATGGATGCACCTCAGCCACGCTCAAGGTCCTAAACGACATCATAACCGCCATCGATAAGAGACATTACTGTGCAGCCGTATTCATCGACCTGGCCAAGGCTTTTGACTCTGTCAATCACCACATTCTTATCGGCAGACAACAGCCTTGGTGTCTCAAATGACTGCCTCGCCTGGTTCACCAACTACTTCTTAGACACAGTTCAGTGTGTCAAATTGGAGGGCCTGTTGTCTGGACCTTTGGCAGTCTCTATGGGGGTGCCACAGGGTTCAATTCTCGGGCCGACTCTTTTCTATTTATACATCAATGATGTCGCTCTTGCTGCTGGTGATTCTCTGATCCACCTCTACGTAGACGACACCATTCTGTATACTTCGGGCCACTCCCTGGACACTGTGTTAACTAACCTCCAGGCGAGCTTCAATGCCATACAACTCTCCTTCCGTGGCCTCCAACTGCTCTTAAATGCAAGTAAAACTAAATGCATGCGCTTCAACCGATCGCTGCCCGCACCCGCCCGCCCGACTAGCATCACTACTCTGGATGGTTCTGACTTAGAATATGTGGACAACTACTTACAACTAGGTGTCTGGTCCTTATGGGAGTTGCAGCGATGAGACAAGACTATAACTACCAATTGGAAACCATGAAATTGGGGAGAAAAAACCAACAAGATCAATGATTTGTAAATGAAACCCGTTTTAACAACTCAGTGTGTTGATTCATTATATAAATGAATGACTCGAGTTGACAATGTCTGTCAACTTCAATGGTGTTTATTCATGAATATATACAATCATATGTTTACACACTAGAAAGATATTCTACATTGTTGCTCCAGGGTGTCTTACTGAACATGACCCTGATTAGAGTGAAACGTCATGTGTTTGACACAGGGACCACCTGACACAGGGATACTGAGGTATCATCATGAACCCTAAACCCTGGATAGAGGGGCTCAGTGAACGTGGAGGTGAATGTGTGGAGGTGGGTCAGTGTGTCAGAGGAGACTCTGTACAAGGACAGAGTGCCGGCTGGCCAGTCCAGATACACTCCTACTCTGTGGGAGCTGGAGGAGGGGACGTCTATGGTAGTGTCATTATTATTGTGACAGGCAATATAACTGTTGTCATAGCAGAACAGACTCCAGGACTTGTCATTGTATCCAATCAAACAGTCATCACTCCTTCCTTTCCTGCTGATTCCTTTATATGTCATTCCTATATCAGCCCCTCCCCCACTCCACTCTACCTCCCAGTAACAGCGCCCAGTCAGACCCTCTCTACACAGCACCTGGCCACAGTCCTCAAATCTCTCTGGGTGATCAGGATATGGCTGCTCCTCTCTACTCCATGTCACCTTTCTGTTCTCCTCAGACAGAGAGAGGAGTCTGTTTACTGTGTTTGTGTCCAGTGTGAGATCACAGACATCTGATGGATGAAACCAGACACAATATTAGAAATCATCATCATTCACATTAGAATGTCAACTCACTTTTCACTAATTAATTTAACCTGTTGGTGCTCTGGGGGCGCAATTTCATTTTTGGATGAAAAACGTTCCCGTTTTAAACAAGATATTTTGTCACAAAAAGATGCTCGACTATGCATATAATTGCTACCGTTCGAAAGAAAACACTCTGACGTGTCCAGAAATACAAAGATCTTCTCTGTGCGTACCCTAAAACGTGAGTTTCAGGCAAAACCAAGATGAGATGGCATCCAGGAAATGACAAGGATTTTTGAGGCTCTGTTTTTCATGATCTCCTTATATGGCTGTGAACGCAAGAGGAATTAGTCAACCCTTTCTGTCGTTTCCCCAAGGTGTCTGCAGCATTGTGACTTATTTGTGGGCAGATCATTGGAAGATTGACCATAACAGACCACATTTACCACGTGTCCGCCGGTGTCCTGCGCCGAAATTGGTGCGCAAAAGTCACCTGCCAGTATTTTTCCATGGGACACAGAGAGGAAAGCAAGCTTCCACGAACTGCATGTCAATGAAGAGATATGTGAAAAAACACCTTGAGGATTGATTCCAAACAACGTTTGCCATGTTTCGGTCGATATTATGTAGTTAATCCGGAAAAAGTTTCACGTTGTAGGTGACTGCATTTTCGGTTTGTTTCGGTAGCCAGACGCAATGTAGAAAACGGAACGATTTCTCCTACACACAGACGCTTTCAGGAAACACTGCGCATTTGGTATGTGACTGAGACTCTCCTCATTGAAAACATCAGAAGCTCTTCAAAGGTAAATGATTTTATTTATTTGGTTATCTGTTTTTTGTGAAAATGTTGCGTGCTACATGCTACACAAAATGCTATGCTAGCTTTGCATACTCTTACACAAATTAGTCAATTTCTATGGTTCAAAGGCATATTTTGAAAATCTGAGATGACAGTGTTGTTAAGAAAAGGCTAAGCTTGAGAGCAAACGCATTATTTTAATTTTATTTGCGATTTTCAGAAATCGTTAACGTTGCGTTATGCTAATGAGCCTGAGGCTTTAGTCACAAACCCGGATCCGGGTTGGGGAGTTTCAAGAAGTTAATGTAGATGTTTCTAGGTATCAAAAGGAGAAGTTAAGGTAACTTGAGACTTGTTGAATGATCATATGTTATACTGCATGGTAATATAAAACACACTTATTCCCATTAATTACACACACACACACACACACACACACACACACACACACACACACACACACACACACACACACACACACACACACACACACACACACACACACACACACACACACACACACACACACACACACACACACTGTCAAAGCAACTCTTTGTAAACTTTGATGTCCCAGATTTCTGCTTCTGTAGAACGACAGCTGATATTTAATATGACCAAGTAAGTAATGATTATGGTCTTTGACTTTGACTTAACTTGAATTAAGACTTATTCTTAGTCATATTCTTCACAGCAGTCAACACTCACATTTTCGAAGCCCAGGTTTCATTGTTTTCTATCCACCATGTTCCACACTGTAGCGGTAAGCAGAAGAACAGACAGTCATTGAGTGATACACCTGAACTCACACACTCACACACACACACATGAACATTGACATAAATTGAAATAAACCCTCTACATACTTGAGTTTCTCCAGTCTGCAGTGTGGATCCTCCAGTCCAGCAGAGAGCAGTCTGACTCCTGAGTCTCCTGGGTGATTGTAGCTCAGGTCCAGCTCTCTCAGGTGTGAGGGGTTTGACCTCAGAGCTGAGACCAGAGAAGCACAGCCTTCCTCTGTGACTAGACAGCCTAATCCAAGATGGCGTAGCATTTGAACGTTTTTGTTTTTGTCCAGTGTAAATATTATGGGTTTTTTGGTATATTTTTGTATATATTTCAATTTATTTCAATCTCTTATTCCTTTTCCAAATTATATATCCCTTCCTGCAACCCGCCTCACCCCCATTACCTGTAGCTGCTTTTAGCCCGGATAATACCTGCTAGTCTGCACAGCGCGGTATCAACCCAGAGCATATCAAACTGATTTTCTCCACTACATCACCAGATTCCTGCAGCAAGATCTGGACCATTACACAGGATCATCACCGCTAGCTAGCTGCTACCGAGAGGCTCTGCCCCGAAGCTCGCACCAGCTAGCCTCGAGCTAAGCCCATCTCCCGGCGAGCCGAGAAAGTATACCAGCTAACTCTTTGGCTACACTACCTCTTTTGCCAATTGGCGACATGAGCCCCGCCAATCCATCACGACTGGTCTGCCGATGTAATTGTCCAATTGTTTTCAACATGTTTTCCGTTGTGATGCCGCAGAAGAGCCATCTGCTTGTCCAGACCCGCTAGCTTTCTGAACACAGTGTTTCCTGCTCGCCTACCGTAGTAGCGACTAGCGACTACCTGTCTCACCTAACTGACCCTCTCTGCCCATTCATCGCCTTTTACCCGTTGTTGTTGCCTTAGCTGTTTACCCGTTGTTGTTGTTGCCTTAGCTGTTTACCCGTTGTTGTTGTTGCCTTAGCTGTTTACCCGTTGTTGTTGTTGCCTTAGCTGTCTACCCGTTGTTGTTGTTGCCTTAGCTGTTGACCCGTCGTTGTTGCCTTAGCTGTTTACCCGTTGTTGTTGCCTTAGCTGTTAACCCGTTGTTGTTGCCTTAGCTGTTAACCCGTTGTTGTTGTTGCCTTAGATGTTTACCCGTTGTTGTTGCCTTAGCTATTTACCCGTTGTTGTTGTTGTCTTAGCTGTTTACCCGTTGTTGTTGCCTTAGCTGTTTACCCGTTGTTGTTGCCTTAGCTGTTTACCCGTTGTTGTTGTTGTCTTAGCTGTTAACCCGTTGTTGTTGTCTTAGCTGTTTACCCGTTGTTGTTGCCTTAGCTGTTTACCCATTGTTGTTGTTGTCTTAGCTGTTTACCCGTTGTTGTTGTCTTAGCTGTTTACCCGTTGTTGTTGCCTTAGCTGTTTACCCATTGTTGTTGTCTTACCCACTGTTGTCTTAGCTCTCCCAATCAACACTTGCTTTATGCCTCTCTCTAATGTCAATATGCCTTGTCTACTGCTGTTTATTGTTATTATTTTATTTTACTGTGGAGCCCCCAGTCCCCCTCAACATGTCTTAGATAGCTCTTTTGTCCCACCCCCCACACATGCGGAGGCCTTCACGAGCTTAACTGGTGCCTCCAGAGATGCAACCTCTCTCATTGTCACTATATGCCTAGGCTTACCTCCACTGTACTCACATTCTACCATACCCTTGTCTGTACATCATGCCCTGAATCTATACTACCACGCCCAGAAATCTGCTCCTTTTATTCTCTGTTCCCAACCTACTAGACGACCAGTCCTTATAGCCTTTAGCCTCACCCTTATCCTACTCCTCTGTTCCTCTGGTAATGTAGAGGTTACCCCCAGTACTACACCCATTCCCCAGGCACTCTCATTTGTTGCCTCCTGTAACTGTAAAAGCCTTGGTTTCATGCATGTTAACATCAGAAGTCTCCTCCCTCAGTTAATTTTATTCACTGCTTTCGCACACTCTGCCAACCCTGATGGCCCAAATTCTAAAATTTCCATCCTCAACTACAACATTTCGAATCAAGATAGAACTGGGGAGAAGTTGCAATCTACTGTAGAGTTAGCCTGCAGAGTTATGTTATACTATCCAGGTCTGTGCCCAAACTGTTTGAGCTTCTACTTTTAAAAATCCATCTTTCCAGAAATAAGTCTCTCATTGTTGCTGCTTGTTATAGACCCCCCTCAGTCCCCAGCTGTGCCCTGGACACCATATGTGAATTTATATCCCCCCATCTAACTTCAGAGTTCGTACCGGCCGCCCTACAATCTAAGATAGATGCCCTCAATCTCACACAAAAGATCAAGGAATCTACCAGGTACAAGCCTAAATTGGTAAACATGGGCACCCTCATAGATATCATCCTGACCAACGTGCCCTCTAAATACACCTCTGCTGTCTTCAACCAGCGATCACTGCCTCATTGCCTGCATCCGTAATGGGTCAGCGGTCAAAAACCTCCCCTAATCACTGTCAAACGCTCCCTAAAACACTTCAGCAAGCAGGCCTTTCTAATTGACCTGTCCGGGGTATCCTGGAATGATATTGACCTCATCCCGTCAGTAGAGGATGCCTGGTTGTTCTTTAAAAGTGTTTTCCTCACCATCTTAAATAAACATGCCCCATTCAAAAAAAATGAACTAAGAACAGACCTGACTGCCCTTGACCAGCACAAAAATATCCTGTGGCGTTCTGCATGAGCATCGAATAGCCCCCGTGATATGCAACTTTTCAGGAAAGTTAGGAACCAATATACACAGTCAGTTAGGAAAGCAAAGGCTTTTTCAAACATACATTTTCATCCTGTAGCACTAACTCCCAAAAGATTTGGGACACTGTAAAGTCAATGGAGAATAAGAGCACCTCCTCCCAGCTGCCCACTGCACTGGGGCTAGGAATCACTGTCACCACAGAGAGATCTACGATAATCGAGAAGTTCAACAAGCATTTCTCTACGGCTGGCCTTGCTTTCCACCTGGCTACCACTACCCCGGCCAACAGCACTGCACCCCCCACAGCAACTTGCCCAAGCCCCCCCCAGCTTCTCCTTCACCAAAATCCAGATAGTTGATGTTCTGAAAGAGCTGCAAAATCTGGACCCCTACAAATCAGCTGGGCTAGACAATCTGGACCATCTCTTTCTAAAATGATCAGCCGCAATTGTTGCAACCCTTATTACTAGTCTGTTCAACCTCTCTTTCATATCGTCTGAGATTCCTAAAGATTGGAAAGCTGCCGCGGTCATCCCCCTCTTCAAAGGGGGTTACACTCTAGACTCAATGTTACATTCGTCGATGGAAGGATCAAACCAAGGTGCAGCGTGGTAGGCATACATCTTACTTTATTCAATGAACACTGAAAAAACAACAAATACAAACAAAATGAAAAGTTTAGTCGGACTAAACAGCACAAAACAAGATCCAACAAACTACAGGTGGGGAAAAGCTGCCTAAGTATGATCCCCAATCAGAGACAACGATATAGACAGCTGCCTCTGATTGGGAACCATACCAACAAAGAAATAGAAAACATAGATTGCCCAACCTAGTTACACCCTGACCTAACCAAATATAGATTTAAAAGGATCTCTAAGGTCAGGGCGTGACACCCAAACTGTTACAGACCTACAGTGGAATTTGGAAGTTTACATACACCTTAGCCAAACACATTTAAGCTCAGTTTTTCACAATTCCTGACATTTAATTGTAGTAAAAATTCCCTGTCTTAGGTCAGTTAGGATCACCACTTTATTTTAAGGATGTGAAATGTCAGAATAATAGAGAGATAATTATTTATTTTAGCTTTTATTTCTTTCATCACATTCCCAGTGGGTCAGAAGTTAAAATACACTCAATTAGTATTGAACATACTTTGTTCTGAAATAAATATTATAGTTTGATTACATTTTACGGTATCTTAGGAGTAAAAATAAACGTATTTTGAATTGATGAAACAAAGTTTAGGAGTAGATTGTCAGATTCCTTTCTCTGCATGTTGAATGAGTGGATTACTCAAATCGATGGCGCCAACTAAACTGACTTTTTGGGATATAAAGAAAGATTTTATATAACAAAATTACCCTACATGTTATAGATGGGACCCTTTGGATGACAAATCAGAGGAAGATTTTCAAAAAGTAAGTGAATATTTAATCGCTATTTCGCTATTTGTGACTTTATGATATCTATACGGGTGGAAAAATATTTTGATGTGGGGCGCCGTCCTAAAACAATCACATGGCATGCTTTCTCTGTAATAGCTATGGTAAATCGGACAGTGCAGTTAGCAAGAATATAAGCTTTCAACCGAAATAAGACACATACTGTATGTACCTAAATGTTTAATATCCGTATTATTTATGATTATTTATTGGAATTGCCCGCCCTCCAGTTTCACCGGAAGTTGTCCCGCAAGCGGGATACCTAGCCCGAGGAGGAACCATCTTGCCAAAACTGTAGTTTGTAACGAGAAATTTTAGGAGTGGTTGAAAAGTTGGAGTGGTTGGAGTTAAGGAGTGGTTGGAGTTTTAATGACTCCAACCTAAGTGTATTTTATCTTCAGACTTCAACTGTATATCCATTCTGCCTAAAGTCTTCGAAAGCCAAGTTATTAACAAACAGATTACTGACTATTTTGAATCCCACCATACTTTCTCCGTTATGCAATCTGGTTTACGAACTGGTCATTGGTGCACCTCAGCCATGCTCAAGGTCCTAAATTATATCATAACCGCCATCGATAAAAGACAGTACTGTGCAGCCGTCTTCATTGACCTTGCCAAGGCTTTTGACTCTGTCAATCACCGTATTCTTATCGGCAGACTCAACAACCTTGGTTTCTCAAATGACTGCCTTGCCTGGTTCACCAACTACTTCTCAGATAGAGTTCCGTGTGTCATATCGGATGGCCTGTTGTCCGAACCTTTGGCAGTCTATAAGGGGGTTCCACAGGGTTCAATTCTCGGACCGACTCTTGTCTCTGTATATATCAATGATGTAATTTACAAAATAGCCTCCAACACTCTACTCAGCAAATTGGATGTAGTCTATCACATTGCCATCCGTTTTGTCACCAAAGCCCCATATACTACCCACCACTGCGACCTGTATGCTCTCATCAGCTGGCCCTCACTACATATTCGTCGAACCCATTGTCTCCAGGTCATCTATAAGTCTTTTCTAGGTAAAGCTCTGCCTTATCTCAGCTCACTGGCATAACAACACCCACCCTGTAGCACTTGCTCCAGCAGGTATATGTTCCTGGTCACCCCCAAAGCCAACACCACCTTTGGCCGCCTTTTCTTCCAGCTGTCTGCTGCCAATGACTGGAAGGAATTGCAAAAATCACTGAAGTTGGAGACTTATATCTCCCTCACTAACTTAAGCATCAGCTGTGAGAGCAGTTTACCGATCACTGCAGCTGTACACAGCCCATCTGTAAATAGCCCATCCAACTACCGACCTCATTCCCATATAGTTGTTTTGCTATTTTGCACCCCAGTATTTCAAGTTGCACATCATCATCTGCACATCTATTCACTCCAGTGTTAATCTGCTAAATTGTAATTATTTCGCAACTATGGCTTATTTATTGCCTTACCTCCCAAATCTAATTTAATTTGCTACTGACTGTACGCTTGTCTATCCCATGTGGAACTCTGTGTTGTTGTCTTTTTGTCACACTGCTTGGCTTTATCTTGGTCAGGTCACAGTTGTAAATGAGAACTTGTTCTCAACTGGACTACCTGGTTAAATAAAGGTACATTCAAATTTTTAAAATTGTTCATTTAACATCAGTAGTGTAGAAGGACAATGGCAGATGCATTTGGTTTATTCTCTCAAACAACATATAGATTCACCTTCCGTCTCCTAGAATTGTATGGTTATATTGTTATACTAATGTGAACACCAATGCATGGATACAATATGTTACTTTTCTTTAAACTGAATATTTCTTCCTGATGATTCATTCTTATTTGTCATTTTATTTACTCACAGAACAGCTCTGGAGGCTTTGACCACTGGCAGCAGCCTCAGAAGACCTTCCTCTGATCTGGAGTATTTCTTCAGGTCAAACACATCCAGCTCCTTTTCTGAAGTCAGCAACACAAAGACCAGAGCTGACCACTGTACAGGTGATAGGCCGGCTCTAGAGAGACTTCCTGATTTCAGGTAGCTTTGGATCTCCTCCACTAGAGATTGGTCATTCAGTTCATTCAGACAGTGGATCAGATTGATGCTCCTCTCTGGAGAGGGATTGTCCCTGATCTTCTCCTTGATGTACTTGACTGTTTCTTCATGGCTCTGTGAGCTGCTTCTTGTCTTTGTCAATAGACCTCGTAAGTGCTTCTGATTGGACTCCAGTGAGAGGCCCAGAAGGAAGCGGAGGAAAAGGTCCAGGTTTCCCGTCTCACTTTGTAAGGCTTTATCCACAGCACTCTTGTAGACAGTAACTTCAGGCCCGTCTCTGAACTGCAAAGAAAAGTTACTAGACTTTGTTTGTAGTTTTTCCATTAGATTCTCATTGTTGTTGATGAATGAGAGGAACACATATACAGCAGCCAGAAACTCCTGAATGCTCAGATGAACAAAGCAGTACACCTTGACCTGGTACAGCCCACATTCCTCTTTAAAGAGCTGTGTGCACAATCCTGAATACACCGAGGCTTCATTGACATCAATGCCAGCTTCCCTAAGGTCTTCTTCATAGAAAATCAGATTGCCATTCACAAGCTGTTAAAAAGCCAGTTTTCCAAGTGACAGAATGCTCTTTTTTTATTCCAGTGTGGATCTGTCTCTTCTTTCCCAAGATACTTTTCATTCTTCTGTTTGGTATGAAACACCACAAGGTGTGTGTACATCTCAGTCAGAGTCTTGGGCATCTCTTCTCTCTGATGTTTCAGCAGTGTTCAAGGACTGTTGCAGAAATCCAACAGAAGACTGGAATGTGGCACATGATGTGGAGGCTCCTTGATGTCTTTATGTGTGAGATGATTCTGCTGGCCAGGTCCTCATCACTGAATCTCTTCCTGAAGTACTCCTCCTTCTGTGGGTCATTGAACCCTCGTACCTCTGTCACCTGGTCAACACACCCTGAAGGGATCTTATTGGCTGCTGCAGGTCGGGTAGTTATCCAGAGGAGAGCAGAGGGAAGCAGATTTCCCTTGATGAGAGTCTAGGGGCAGTCGGCACTCATCCAGACCATCAAAGATGAACGGAACTTTGTACTTGTCGTAGTTGGAGATTCTTGATTGTTTGGTTTCCTTTGAGAAGTGATTAAGAAGTTTAATTAAAGTGTGTTTGTCCCCTTTCATCAAATTTAGCTCCCGGAAAGGGAATGAAAATACAAATTGGACATCCTGATTTGCTTTTCCTTCAGCCAAATCCAGAATGAACTTCTGCACAGAGTCTGTTTTTCCAATGCCAGCGACTCCCTTTGTCAGCACAGTTCTGATAGGTTTGTCTTGTCCAGTTAAGGGTCTGAAGATGTCGTTACATTTGATTGCAGTCTCTGGTCTTGCTTGTTTCCTGATTGTTGTCTCAATCTGTCTCAGCTCATGTTCATTATTGACCTCTCCTGTTCCACCCTCTGTGATGTAGAGCTCTGTGTAGATCTTATTGAGAAGTGTTGGGTTTCCTTGTTTAGCGATCCCCTCAAATACACATTGAAACTTCTTCTTCAGATTAGATTTGAGTTCACTTTGGAAAATCACAGCAAGCTCATCTGAATCTAGAATGAATCTGAATCTAACACAGAGGATATTAATATCACATCTGTTTTAATGTCTACAGTATTGTCGTACTGTTATAAAGTTTACAATTATTGTAATTTATTCTCTTAACTGACTGTGTAAATGTTTTCATAATTCATTACAGACTGGTGTGACGTATTTTATTATTATTGGTATTATTGATTGTATTATTAATGTTGTCTCTCTCTAAATGAATCACCACAACACATCCCTGCTGCTACTTGATGAGGTCACTAGCTACTGTGTTAAGGCTGCTTCAATATCATTGAGTTACACAGCTACTTTAGCTGTACTTTAGCTACAACTTTTAAATGTAATAAAACATAATTCATCATGAGGCAGACAGATCTTACTTTTCTCCAGTTTGTCAGCAAGGTCCTTCTGGTTCATTTTCCTCAGGATGTGCAGTGTGATCTTCAGAGCCCCCTCTCTGGCACTGCTCTCCTGCTTCTCATCTTCAGCGTCCACCACTTCCTTATCCTGCTTCTGACTCTCAAAGCCTTCTGGGAGTTCTGGACTAAGAATCCTCTTGAACATCTTCAGCTCGTTCTTCAAAAATGTCATAATATTCTCTTCTAGCAACTGAAATAAATAAAGTAAATAAGTTAAGCAAGAGAATAAATGCTTTCTCATTAACACATTAATGAATGATTGACAAATCAACTTTACTTGAGGTAAACAAAAACAAATGTACACAACAGGACCACATACACTGAATATGGAGGCCAGGTCTGTTTGAGACTCTGGGAAGACTGACCACTGAGCTACTCTGACTCTGATATCTCCTGTTGGTTACTGTGGACAAAACATGAGATTACATCTCCTCATCCAGGGAGCACGCACGCACGCACGCACGCACGCACGCACGCACGCACACACACACACACACACACACACACACACACACACACGTTGTGTTTGTTTAACTGTGTTTTAGGACTATGAAAATGGACAAAATGATTAGCCTATGGATTATGAAAACAACAAAAATAAATGGGAAAATGGGAGATGAGAAATGACTAGAGACAGTGTTGTTTAACTCACTGACCATGACCCATGTTTTCTTCTTACCTTTGTTCAGTAGACATGTCTCCCTCTCTAAACACTATAGAATGATCCATAGACCAGTCACTCTTCATTGACACACAGCTGGGAACAGGGGAGGCTGGTCTCTTCCGCTTGTTTGAGCTTCAACACAACAGAGACAAACATTACATCTCTCATCTACTCTGAGCTCAGATGGGGAAACATAGAAAGAGTTTCATTCTGAAGCGCTATATATCCAGAATATATATATATATATCCAGAAATGTTCGTAAAATGGCTTTTATTGTTTACAGAAATTTTGAATGATATTGGTGTGTTTTTTCACTATCTAATCATGGCATGGGGTTGTTCAATGACAGACATCTATTTGTTTAAAACTCGATGTTGTCATTTCAGAGAGAAATAATCATGTTTTTTTGCTAAATGCTATATATCTGCCTCACTCTCAGAGAAATCAGTAGTTCTGCTAGGTTTTACACAATAATAATATATATCTGCCTCACTCTCAGAGGAATCAGCAGTACTGCTAGGTTTTACACAGTAATAATATATATCTGTCTCACTCTCAGAGAAATCAGTAGTACTGCTGGTTTTACACAGTAATAATATATATCTGCCTCACTCTCAGAGGAATCAGCAGTACTGCTAGGTTTTACACAGTAATAATATATATCTGTCTCACTCTCAGAGAAATCAGTAGTACTGCTGGTTTTACACAGTAATAATATATATCTGCCTCACTCTCAGAGAAATCAGCAGTACCGCTAGGTTTTACACAGTACTAATATATATCTGCCTCACTCTCAGAGAATTCAGCAGTACTACTAGGTTTTACACATTCAAATGTGATTGACCAGCTCGATTCGGTCTTATATAGCAACATTTGAAATTATGTTTTTCACTTTGGATATAAGCAGAGACTCAGGGCTAGAAATAGTATATCACACTCTACATTTTAGGAACAATGGGAAAGTAATTCTGCTTTAAACGTTGATAAGCTTGAAACCTCACTTTTGAGAATATGTCCTTTGAATGTTTTGGTACCGACTGGAGAGCTCTTCTTTGTCTACAGGGGTGTTACTTTGGCAGATACTACATATCTATTTTATATATGTATATATACACACACACACAGTGGGGCAAAAAAGTATTTAGTCAGCCACCAATTGTGCAAGTTCTCCCACTTAAAAAGATGAGAGAGGCCTGTAATTTTCATCATAGGTACACTTCAACAATGACAGACAAAATGAGAAAAAAAATCCAGAAAATCACATTGTAGGATTTGTAAGAATTTATTTGCCAATGATGGTGGAAAATAAGTATTTGGTCGGATGGTGGTCCAAACAGAGTATCTGATCCATTGTCCTGGGTGGTGGTCCAAACAGAGGATCTGATCCATTGTCCTGGGTGGTGATCCATACAGAGGATCTGATCCATTGTCCTGGGTGGTGGTCCATACAGAGGATCTGATCCATTGTCCTGGGTGGTGGTCCAAACAGAGGATCTGATCCGTTGTCCTGGGTGGTGGTCCAAACAGAGGATCTGGCAGGGTGAAAGATTACCTAAGATAAGGCCTTTTTTCACAATTACTTCATAACCAGGGACATATGGTAATATTATGAAACTGGGCTCCATGGCGGATGCAATGAACTAGTTTTCATCAGAAAAAAAAGCATTAAAAATGTAATGTGTTCAGTCTACTTGAGGCGCCTCGAAAATAATATTCAAAAGTTCAGTCCTTGGAAACAGAGGGGTTAGATACTAAAGTTACCGTCCATCTAGTGAAGAGAGGAGAACCGGACAGAGGTAGCCAGCATCTATCAACGAGAGAGGGAGAAGCCCTCCACGGGATTTAAGGTATGACAGGGCCTCCAATAGTTAGCTTTGTTTGAGCAAAAAAGAACCGTCAGACCTAGAGTTCCGAAACTTTAGAAACCTGTTCTAGACCTCAGGTCGATAGTGCGTGGTGAGTTAGGTGGCTCTAGAAGGTTCTCGGACCGAGAAACAGCCTCGTACATTTGCAATGACTTCAATTCATTTTGACCATTACTAAAATGGCGACATTTAGAAAAGTCTCAGACACAAGACTAGGTGAAATGAAACCGGCTCGGCCCATAGAGACGGACCCCAACGTTTCTGTCAGATAGCTCATTCAAGGACCCCATAGCATGTCATGGAAAAAAAGTGGATTTTCAGCACCAATTAGGGTTTTACTCGGGCACCGAAGGACCTATCAAGCCGAAACTCGGGATTCGGGGTCGCCTCAGCTAGGACTACACATAATGTCCGAACTGGACCCGCAGCTAGAACGTAACTATGTGTTTTACGTTTTTATTATGTTTTAAACGAATTGCGCTGTGAATTATGGGCCTGCTCTGACATATGTGATAGTTGGCTTCTAAATGAGTTGGAAAAAGTGGGTTTGGTGTCAATTGATATCAGTTTGGTGTCAGAATGACATCTAATTGACTGATGGACACTGACTTGCTAGTTGACTTTTGTTAATTTGCAATATGTTGAAGCGGAGAGGGACCATCACCAAAATGGCATTCTGAAATCAACATGAAAAATGGCATCACCATAGTGTCCAGACTGTGCCGAGTTCAACGAGACGCCCCACTTGACCGTAGCTCGCTCGGTCTGAGCGCAGCGACCATGAGAAAAGTAGGCCCAAAATGAAGCCTGCACCACGTCATTTGATTTTGGGTGACAGCGGCGGAACCGTTAGGTTTAGAAAGACAATTCAACCACAGGAATGTTCCTAAGGTCCTCCCGATCTGTGCAAGCCTAACCTTGACCGTGTGGCATTAACCCTTCACAGTTAAAAGAAGGTGTTTACATCAAACAGTTTGCATTGACTTCTCTCCCCATAGGAATACATTGCCTGCTCCTCTAAATTCAACCTGAGGCCTATGTGGGTTATGAATGCCTTATGAACCTGTCTTTGATGACAGTCCATCAGGACACTATGAGGTCTACCTGTGTCGATTCTAGGCTTCCTGGACCAACCGGAAGTGCTTAAAATCACCCTAAAAGTGTATATCCATACCCTGCCTGCAATTTGATGGACATAGTGAATTGAACCCTGTGTAAATCAGTCAATTCTTAACGTAAAGACTTAAAACTCTGGATTCTGTAAAATAATACCCAAATGAGGATATGTGTTGACTTATAGCTTCCTGTGCCAACCGAAAGTGCCATAATTGGTGTCTCAGGGGCTGTTTGGAAGGGTTAAAAAAATCAGATCTGTCCAAAACTTCATATGTGTGATTAGGCAACCCCATGAACTGTAAATCAGTCATTTTTCCCATAAAAATTCAAAGGAAAACTAAATCACACAGATACACAACTTGGATGGAAGGACGTATTGGGGTGCGTAGAGACTGACAGTGCCTCCAATAGTTAGCTTTGTTCGAGCTAAAAAAAGAACCATCAGACCTAGAGTTCCGAAACTTTAGAAACCTGTTCTAGACCTCAGGTCGATAGTGCGTGGTGAGTTAGGTGGCTCTAGAAGGTTCTCGGACCGAGAAACAGCCTCGTACAGTTGCAATGACTTCAATTAATTTTGACCATTACAAAAATGGCGACATTTAGAAATGTCCCAGAGTAACAAAACTAGGTGCATTGTGACAGTCTCGGCCCATAGAGACAGAACCCAACGTTTCTGTCCGATAGCTCATTCAAGGACCCCGTAGCAAGTAATTGAAAAAAGTGGATTTTCAGCACCAATTAGGGTTTTACTCGGACACCAAATGACCTATCGAGCCGAAACTTGGGATTTGGGGTCGCCTCAGCTAGGCCTACACATAACACAAGAAATGGACCCGCAGCTAGAACGTAACTACGTGTTTTATGTTTTTTTTATGGTTTGAACCGAAGGCGTTGTGAATTTTGGGCCAGCTCTGAAGTATGTGATACTTGGCTCCTAAACGAGTTGGGAAAAGTGGGTTTGGTGTCAGTTTGTGTCAGTTTGGTGTCAGAATGATATCAAATTGACTGATGGACGGTGACTTGCTGGTGACTCTTGTCCATTTGCAATATGTTTAAACGGTGAGGTACCATCACCAAAAGTGACATTCTGAAATCAACCCTAACGAGCGATAGAGAGGTACCAGAATCACTGCCCAGCCATCCCGAGTTCATCGGGCCAGTCAATTTGGCATTCCTGCACGATTTTTATAGCATGACAAATTCGTGATGGTGAATGCCCAGTTAACCACATTGCAAATGCACAGTGACTTTGCAAAAGTGAGAAAACTTTTGCAATATGTTTCAACAGTGAGGTACCATCACCAAAAGTGACATTCTGAAATCAACCCTAACGAGCGATGGAGAGGTACCAGTATCACTGCCCAGCCATCCCGAGTTCATCGGGCCAGTCAATTTGGCATTCCTGCACGATTTTTATAGCATGACAAATTCGTGATGGTGAATGCCCATTTAACCATATTGCAAATGCACAGTGACTTTGCAAAAGTGAGAAAACATTTGCAATATGTTTCAACAGTGAGGTACCATCACCAAAAGTGACATTCTGAAATCAACCCTAACGAGCGATGGAGAGGTACCAGAATCAATGCCCAGCCATCCCGAGTTCATCGGGCCAGTCGATTTGGCATTCCTGCATGATTTTTATAGCATGACAAATTTGTGATGGTGAATGCCCAGTTAACCATATTGCAAATGCACAGTGACTTTGCAAGAGTGAGAAAACATAAACAAATGGACATTCTGAAATCAACCCTAACGAGCGATGGAGAGGTACCAGAATCACTGCCCAACCATCCCGAGTTCATCGGGCCAGTCAATGTTGCATTCCTGCAAGATTTTCAGTGACTTTGCAAAAGTGAGAAAACATTTGCAATATGTTTTAACAGTGAGGTACCATCACCAAAAGTGACATTCTGAAATCAACCCAAACGAGCGATGGAGAGGTACCAGAATCACTGCCCAGCCATCCCGAGTTCATCGGGCCAGTCACAAAACATATGCCACTTTTTAAGGATGTGTGAAGTTTTTTATAAAATTTAGCTATTTTTGACTTTTGACTTCCTATGAAATCATGTTCCAAATGGAGAAAACATATGCCTAATGCACAAGTAAAAAAAAAAATTATGATAATAAAATATGACTAAAGTATGTTGATACAGTTCTTATACGTGTGTAATTGACACAAAAATCTAAAGAATTTCGAAAAACGGTCCAAAGAGCACTTTTTTAGGGGTGTGTGAAGTTTTTTATGAAATTTTGCAATTTTTGACGTTTGACTTCTGACTTCCTATGAAATCATATTGCAAATGGAGAAAACATATGCAATAATGCGCAAGTAAAAAAATAAATAATAAATAATAATAATAATAATAATAATAAAATTGGACAAAAGTATATTCATACATTTCTTACACATGTGTAATTGACAAAAAAAAGCAAAAGAATTTCGAAAAACAGCCCAGAAAGCACATTTTTAAGGTGTGATGAGTTTATGACAAAAAAATCTTTTTTTCAAAATTTGGCTTTTGGATGTTGACTTGGGGTCCATTTCCTATATGAAAAACCACGGTGGAGCGCACACGCCACCTACTGGATTTTTGAAGTGTCATTTGCAAAACATTTTGCATGAATCAACGCCGATTTGGGTGGTATTGTCCATCGTGTACATGGTTTGTACTATGCCAATGGTTTCCCATTCATTTTTGTCCATTTCAGGGGGGTATTCCCTTACTGTATCATTGGTCTATAGACCAGAGTGATCTCCCACTGTATCATAGGCCTATGGACAAGGGTGATCTCCTACTGTATCATAGGTCTATGGACCAGGGTGATCTGCAAGTGCAGCATAGTTCTATAGACCGGTGTGATCTCCTACTGTATCATAGGTCTATAGACCAGGGTAATCTCCTACTGTATCATAGGTCTATAGACCAGGGTGATTTCCTAATGTATCATAGGTGTATAGACAAGGGTTATCTGCTAGTGTAGCATATGTCTATAGACCAGGGTGATCTCCTACTGTATCGCAGGTCTATAGACCAGGGTGATCTCCTACAGTATCATAGGTCTATAGACCATGGTGATCTGCTAGTGTATCGCAGGTCTATAGACCAGGGTGATCTCCTACTGCATCATAGGTCTTTGGAGCAGGGTGAT
>NW_027005044.1:0-4387 GCF_036934945.1 Oncorhynchus masou masou
GCTAACAGCTAGGTAGAGTGTTATAGTCTGGACCTGCAGGGAATCTGTTAGTAGCTAACAGTTAGGTATAGTGTTATAGTCTGGACCTGGAGGGAATCTGTTAGTAGCTAACAGCTAGGTATAGTGTTATAGTCTGGACCTGGAGGGAATCTGTTAGTAGCTAACAGCTAGGTATAGTGTTATAGTCTGGACCTGCAGGGAATCTGTTAGTAGCTAACAGCTAGGTATAGTGTTATAGTCTGGACCTGCAGGGAATCTGTTAGTAGCTAACAGCTAGGTATAGTGTTATAGTCTGGACCTGGAGGGAATCTGTTAGTAGCTAACAGCTAGGTATAGTGTTATAGTCTGGACCTGGAGGGAATCTGTTAGTAGCTAACAGCTAGGTATAGTGTTATAGTCTGGACCTGGAGGGAATCTGTTAGTAGCTAACAGCTAGGTATAGGGCTATAGTCTGGACCTGTAGGGAATCTGTTAACTGTTAGTAGCTAACAGCTAGGTATAGTGTTATAGTCTGGACCTGGAGGGAATCTGTTAGTAGCTAACAGCTAGGTATAGTGCTATAGTCTGGACCTGGAGGGAATCTGTTAGTAGCTAACAGCTAGGTATAGTGCTATAGTCTGGACCTGGAGGGAATCTGTTAACAGTTAGTAGCTAACGGCTAGGTAGAGTGTTATAGTCTGGACCTGGAGGGAATCTGTTAACAGTTAGTAGCTAACAGCTAGGTATAGTGTTAAAGTCTGGACCTGTAGGGAATCTGTTAGTAGCTAACAGCTAGGTATAGTGTTATAGTCTGGACCTGGAGGGAATCTGTTAGTTGCTAACAGCTAGGTATAGTGTTATAGTCTGGACCTGTAGGGAATCTGTTAACTGTTAGTAGCTAACAGCTAGGTATAGTGTTAAAGTCTGGACCTGTAGGGAATCTGTTAGTAGCTAACAGCTAGGTATAGTGTTAAAGTCTGGACCTGGAGGGAATCTGTTAGTAGCTAACAGCTAGGTATAGTGTTATAGTCTGGACCTGCAGGGAATCTGTTAGTAGCTAACAGCTAGGTATAGTGTTATAGTCTGGACCTGGAGGGAATCTGTTAGTAGCTAACAGCTAGGTATAGTGTTATAGTCTGGACCTGCAGGGAATCTGTTAGTAGCTAACAGCTAGGTATAGTGTTATAGTCTGGACCTGCAGGGAATCTGTTAGTAGCTAACAGCTAGGTATAGTGCTATAGTCTGGACCTGTAGGGAATCTGTTAACAGTTAGTAGCTAACGGCTAGGTAGAGTGTTATAGTCTGGACCTGGAGGGAATCTGTTAACAGTTAGTAGCTAACAGCTAGGTATAGTGTTATAGTCTGGACCTGGAGGGAATCTGTTAGTAGCTAACAGCTAGGTATAGTGTTATAGTCTGGACCTGCAGGGAATCTGTTAGTAGCTAACAGCTAGGTATAGTGTTATAGTCTGGACCTGGAGGGAATCTGTTAGTAGCTAACAGCTAGGTATAGTGTTATAGTCTGGACCTGTAGGGAATCTGTTAGTAGCTAACAGCTAGGTATAGTGTTATAGTCTGGACCTGTAGGGAATCTGTTAGTAGCTAACAGCTAGGTATAGTGTTATAGTCTGGACCTGGAGGGAATCTGTTAACTGTTAGTAGCTAACAGCTAGGTATAGTGTTATAGTCTGGACCTGCAGTGAATCTGTTAGTAGCTAACAGCTAGGTATAGTGCTATAGTCTGGACCTGTAGGGAATCTGTTAGTAGCTAACAGCTAGGTATGGTGTTATAGTCTAGACCTGGAGGGAATCTGTTAGTAGCTAACAGCTAGGTATAGTGTTATAGTCTGGACCTGGAGGGAATCTGTTAACTGTTAGTAGCTAACAGCTAGGTATAGTGTTATAGTCTGGACCTGGAGGGAATCTGTTAGTAACTAACAGCTAGGTATAGTGTTATAGTCTGGACCTGGAGGGAATCTGTTAGTAGCTAACAGCTAGGTATAGTGCTATAGTCTGGACCTGTAGGGAATCTGTTAGTAGCTAACAGCTAGGTATAGTGCTATAGTCTGGACCTGTAGGGAATCTGTTAACAGTTAGTAGCTAACGGCTAGGTATAGTGTTATAGTCTGGACCTGGAGGGAATCTGTTAGTAGCTAACAGCTAGGTATAGTGTTATAGTCTGGACCTGCAGGGAATCTGTTAGTAGCTAACAGCTAGGTATAGTGTTATAGTCTGGACCTGCAGGGAATCTGTTAGTAGCTAACAGCTAGGTATAGTGTTATAGTCTGGACCTGGAGGGAATCTGTTAGTAGCTAACAGCTAGGTATAGTGTTATAGTCTGGACCTGGAGGGAATCTGTTAACAGTTAGTAGCTAACAGCTAGGTATAGTGTTATAGTCTGGACCTGTAGGGAATCTGTTAGTAGCTAACAGCTAGGTATAGTGTTATAGTCTGGACCTGGAGGGAATCTGTTAGTAGCTAACAGCTAGGTATAGTGTTATAGTCTGGACCTGTAGGGAATCTGTTAGTAGCTAACAGCTAGGTATAGTGTTATAGTCTGGACCTGGAGGGAATCTGTTAGTAGCTAACAGCTAGGTATAGTGTTATAGTCTGGACCTGGAGGGAATCTGTTAGTAGCTAACAGCTAGGTATAGTGTTATAGTCTGGACCTGGAGGGAATCTGTTAGTAGCTAACAGCTAGGTATAGTGTTATAGTCTGGACCTGGAGGGAATCTGTTAGTAGCTAACAGCTAGGTATAGTGTTATAGTCTGGACCTGCAGGGAATCTGTTAGTAGCTAACAGCTAGGTATAGTGTTATAGTCTGGACCTGTAGGGAATCTGTTAGTAGCTAACAGCTAGGTATAGTGTTATAGTCTGGACCTGGAGGGAATCTGTTAGTAGCTAACAGCTAGGTATAGTGTTATAGTCTGGACCTGTAGGGAATCTGTTAGTAGCTAACAGCTAGGTATAGTGTTATAGTCTGGACCTGTAGGGAATCTGTTAGTAGCTAACAGCTAGGTATAGTGTTATAGTCTGGACCTGGAGGGAATCTGTTAGTAGCTAACAGCTAGGTATAGTGTTATAGTCTGGACCTGGAGGGAATCTGTTAGTAGCTAACAGCTAGGTATAGTGTTATAGTCTGGACCTGCAGGGAATCTGTTAGTAGCTAACAGCTAGGTATAGTGTTATAGTCTGGACCTGGAGGGAATCTGTTAGTAGCTAACAGCTAGGTATAGTGTTATAGTCTGGACCTGTAGGGAATCTGTTAGTAGCTAACAGCTAGGTATAGTGTTATAGTCTGGACCTGTAGGGAATCTGTTAGTAGCTAACAGCTAGGTATAGTGTTATAGTCTGGACCTGGAGGGAATCTGTTAACTGTTAGTAGCTAACAGCTAGGTATAGTGTTATAGTCTGGACCTGCAGTGAATCTGTTAGTAGCTAACAGCTAGGTATAGTGCTATAGTCTGGACCTGTAGGGAATCTGTTAGTAGCTAACAGCTAGGTATGGTGTTATAGTCTAGACCTGGAGGGAATCTGTTAGTAGCTAACAGCTAGGTATAGTAGCTATAGTCTGGACTAGTAGGGAATCGTTAACAGTTAGTGGCTAACAGCTAGGTATAGTGTTATAGTCTGGACCTGGAGGAATCTGTTAACAGTTAGTAGCTAACAGCTAGGTATAGTGTTATAGTCTGACCTGCAGGGAATCTGTTAGTAGCTAACAGCTAGGTATAGTGTTATAGTCTGGACCTGGAGGAATCTGTTAGTAGCTAACAGCTAGGTATAGTGCTATAGTCTGGACCTGTAGGGAATCTGTTAGTAGCTAACAGCTAGGTATAGTGTTATAGTCTGGACCTGGAGGGAATCTGTTAGTAGCTAACAGCTAGGTATAGTGTTATAGTCTGGACCTGAGGGAATCTGTTAGTAGCTAACAGCTAGGTATAGTGTTATAGTCTGGACCTGTAGGGAATCTGTTAGTAGCTAACAGCTAGGTATAGTGTTATAGTCTGGACCTGGAGGGAATCTGTTAGTAGCTAACAGCTAGGTATAGTGTTTATAGTCTGGACCTGGAGGGAATCTGTTGTGTAACAGCTAGGTACTCAGTGTTATAGTCTGGACCTGCAGGGAATCTGTTAGTAGCTAACAGCTAGGTATAGTGTTATAGTCTGGACCTGTAGGGAATCTGTTAGTAGCTAACAGCTAGGTATAGTGTTATAGTCTGGACCTGGAGGGAATCTGTTAGTAGCTAACAGCTAGGTATAGTGTTATAGTCTGGACCTGGAGGGAATCTGTTAGTAGCTAACAGCTAGGTATAGTGTTATAGTCTGGACCTGGAGGGAATCTGTTAGTAGCTAACAGCTAGGTATAGTGTTATAGTCTGGACCTGTAGGGAATCTGTTAGTAGCTAACA
>NW_027005045.1:0-4386 GCF_036934945.1 Oncorhynchus masou masou
ACCAGACACCTAGGTATTTGTAGTTGTCCACATATTCTAAGTCAGAATCGTCCAGAGTAGTGATGCTAGTCGGGCGGGCGGGTGTGGGCAACAATCGGTTGAAGAGCATGCATTTAGTTTTACTATCATTTAAAAGCAGTTGTAGGCCACGGAAGGAGTGTTGTATGGCATTGAAGCTTGATTGGAGGTTTGTTAACACAGTGTCCAAAGAAGGACCAGGTGTATACAGAATGGTGTCGTCTGTGTAGAGGTGGATCAGACAATCACCAGCAGCAAGAGCGACATCATTGATATGTAGAGAGAAAAGAGTTGGTACGAGAATTGAACCCCCATAGAGACTCCCAGAGGTCCGGACAACAGGCCTTCCGATTTGACACACTGAACTCTGTCTGATAAGTAGTTAGTGAACCAGGCGAGGCAGTAATTTGAGAAACCAAGGCTATTGAGTCTTCCGATAAGAATGTGGTGATTGACAGAGTCGAAAGCATTGCCCGGGTCGATGAAGACAGCTGCACAGTACTGTCTTTTATCGATGGTGGTTATGATATCGTTTAGGACCATGAGAGTGGCTGAGGTGCACCCATGACCAGCTCGGAAACCAGATTCCATAGTGGAGAAGGTACGGAGGGATTCGAAATGGTCAGTGATCTGTTTTTTAACCTGGCTTTCAAAGATTTTAGAAAGGCGGGGCAGGATGGATATAGGTCTATAACAGTTTGGGTCTGGAGTGTCTCCCCCTCTTTGAAGAGGGGGGTGACTGCTGCAGCTTTCCAATCTTTGGGGATCTCATACGATACGAGAGAGAGGTTGAACAGGCTTGAAATAGGGGTTGCAACAATTTCGGCGGATAATTTTAGGAAGAGAGGGTCCAGATTGTCTAGCCCAGCTGATTTGTAGGGATCCAGATTTTGCAGCTATTTCAGAACATCAGCTGTCTGGATTTGGGTGAAGGTGAAGCAGGGGGGCTTGTGCAAGTTGCTGCAGGGGGTGCTGAGCTTTTGGCTGGGGTAGTGGTAGCCAGGTGGAAAGCATGGCTAGCCATAGAAAAATGCTTATTGAAATACTTGATTATCGTAGATTTATCAGTGGTGACAGTGTTTCCTAGCCTCAGTGCAGTGGGCAGCTGGGAGGAGGTGCTCTTATTCTCCATGGACTTTACAGTGTCCCAAAACTTTTGGGAATTTGTGATATCGGAAGCAAATTTCTGTTTAAAAAAGCTAGCCTTAGCTTTCCTAACTGACTGAGTATATTGGTTCCAGACTTCCCTGAAAAGTTTAATATCGCGGGGGCTGTTCGATGCTAATGCAGAACGCTACAGGATGTTTTTGTGCTGGTCAAGGGCAGTCAAGTCTGGGGTGAACCAAGGGCTATATCTGTTCTTAGTTCTACATTTTTTGAAAGGGGCATGCTTATTTAAGATGGCGAGGAAAGCACGTTTAAAAAGCAACCAAGCATCCTCTGCTTTCGGGATGAGGTCAATATCCTTCCAGGATACCCGGGCCGGGTCGATTAGAAAGGCCTGCTCGCTGAAGTGTTTTAGACAGCGTTTGACAGTGATGAGGGGTGGTCGTTTGACCGCGGACCCATCACGCACACAGGCAATGAGGCAGTGAACGCTGAGATCCTGGTTGAAGACAGCAGAGGTGTATTTAGAGGGCAAGTTGGTCAGGATGATATCTAAGAGGGTGCCCATGGTTACAGATTTAGGGTTGTACCTGGTAGGTTCCTTCATCATTTGTGTGAGATTGAGGGCATCTAGCTTAGATTGTAGGACAGCCGGGGTGTTAAGCATATCCCAGTTCAGGTCACCTAACAGTACGAACTCTGAAGATAGATGGGGGGGCAATCAATTCACATATGGTGTCCAGGGCACAGCTGGGGGCTGAAGGGTGTCTATAACAAGCAGCAACAGTGAGAGACTTGTTTCTAGAAAGGTGGATTTTTAAAAGTAGAAGCTTGAATTGTTTGGGCACAGGCCTGGATAGTATGACAGCCTGCAGAATTCTATCTCTGTAGTAGATTGCAACTCCGCCCCCTTAGGCGGTTTTATCTGTCACGCCCTGATCTGTTTAACATGTCCTTGTGATTGTCTCTACCCCCTCCAGGTGTCGCTTATTTTCCCTGGTGAATTTATCCCTGTGTTTCCTATCTCTCTGTGTCAGTTCGTCTTGTATGTTCAAGTCAACCAGCGTCTTTTTCCCGTGCGCCTGCTGTTCTACTCTCTTTACTAGTCTTCCCAGTTTTGACCTCGGCCTGGTTTTCTGGACTCCATACCCGCCTGCCTGACCATTCTACCCTGCCCTGACATCGAGCCTGCCTGCCATTCTGTACCTCTTGAACTCTGAACTGGTTTTGACCTTTTGCCTGTCCACGGCCATTCTGTTGC
This sequence comes from Oncorhynchus masou masou, assembly GCF_036934945.1. Classification (NCBI taxonomy): domain Eukaryota; kingdom Metazoa; phylum Chordata; class Actinopteri; order Salmoniformes; family Salmonidae; genus Oncorhynchus; species Oncorhynchus masou. The sequence continues at coordinate 2,387 of NW_027005045.1, forward strand.
CTACCCATTTTGGATTGTTAATAAACATCTTGGACTAATCATCTGCCTCCTATGTCTGCATCTGTGTCTCGCCTTTTGCCCTTATACTATCTTGTTGGAAGATGTTATAGTTAGTGATGGAAATTTCAGGAATTTTGGTTGCCTTCCTAAGCCATGATTCAGATACGGCTAGGACATCAGGGTTGGCAGAGTGTGCTAAAGCAGTGAATAATGCATGAAACCAAGGCTTTTGCGGTTACAGAAGTCAACAAATGAGAGTGCCTGGGGAATGGGAGTGGTGCTGGGGGCTGCAGGGCCTGGCTTAACCTCTACATCACCAGAGGAACAGAGTAGGATAAGGGTACGGCTAAAGGGTATAAGAACTTGTCATCTAGTGCATTCGGAAAAGAGAGTAAAAGGAGCAGATTTCTGGGCGCGGAAGAATAGATTCAAGGCCTAATGTACAGACAAGGGTATGGTAGGATGTGAGTACAGTGGAGGTAAACCTAGGCATTGAGTGCTGATGAGAGAGGTTTTGTCTCTAGAGGCACCAGTTAAGCCAGGTGAGGTCACTGCATGTGTGGGGATGGAACAAAAGGGCTATTTAAGGCATATTGGGCAGGGCTAAGGGCTCTACAGTGAAATAAGACAATAATCACTAACCAAAACAGCAATGGACAAGGCATACTGACATTAGGGAGAGGCATGTGTAGCCGAGTGATCATAGGGTCCAATGAGTAGCACTAGACGAGTCAGGGAGCCAATTCCGTAGTTGCTGCTATGCTAGGCGAGCTGGAGACACAGTGATTCAGACAGCTAGCGGGCCGGAAGAGCCTGTTGAGACCACCTCGGACGGTTACGTCGGCAGACTAGTCGTGATGGATTGGCGGGGCTCTGTGTCAGGCAGTAAAGGGTCCAGGCCAATTGGCAAAAGAGGTATTGTAGCCCAAGAAATGGCTGGTGGACCTCTTTGGCTAGCCGGGAGATGGGCCTAGCTCAAGGCTAGCTCCAGGCTAACTGGTGCTTGCTTCGGGACAGAGACATTAGGCAGGAGTAGCCACTCGGATAGCAGCTAGCTAGCTGCAATGATCCGGTGTAAAGGTTCAGAGTTTGAGGTAGGAAGATGTGGTAGAGAAAAAGCAGTCCGATATGCTCTGGGCTGATATCCTGCTGTGCAGACTGGCAGGAATTGACTGGGTTGAGGCTGGCTGATGTCCGAGTTAATTGTGAGGACCGCTAGCAGTGGCTAACTGACTACCAGCTATTAGTCAAGTGTGACTCTTATGTGGATAATGTTAAAAATATTTGTTTGTCTGATATGATTAATAAGGAGCATCCAGACACTGCAGTTGATGAATTTATGAAATTGCTTCTTCCAATTATTGATAAACATGCACCTGTTAAGAAACTGACTGTTAGAACTGTTAAGGCTCAATGGATTGATGAGGAATTGAAAAACTGTATGGTTGAAAGAGATGGGGCAAAAGGAGTGGCTAATAAGTCTGGCTGTACATCTGACTGGCTTACTTACTGCAGATTGAGAAATTTTGTGAGTAAGCTCAACAAAAAGAAGAATAAACTATATTATGAAGCCAAGATCAATAATATAAAGAAAGATGGAAAAAAACTTTGGAATATTTTAAATGAAATTATGGGCAGAAATACAAATTCAACTCAATCTTTCATCTAATCAGATGGCTTATTTATCACAAAACCATTTGATGTTGCCAAATATTTTAATGATTACTTCATTGGAAAAGTGGGCAAACTTAAGCAGGAAATGGCAATAATGAACCGTGAGCCATCATATTCATACATAAAAAAAACTAATAATGAAAGAAAAGCATTGCAAGTTTGAATTTTGTAAAGTTAGTGTGGGAGAGGTGGGACAATGATTGTTATCGATCAATAATGACAAACATGTCATTGACAACTTAGATGGAAAGCTACTGAGGATGGTAGCTGACTCTATAGCCACTCCTATGTGTTATATCTTTAAACTGAGCCTAGAGGAAAGTCTT
>NW_027005046.1:0-4384 GCF_036934945.1 Oncorhynchus masou masou
ATTTAGCTGAATAATTTTGCACGCCCAATTTTTCAGTTTTTGATTTGTTAAAAAGTTTGAAATATCCAATAAATGTCGTTCCACTTCATGATTGTGTCCCACTTGTTGATTCTTCACAAAAAAATACAGTTTTATATCTTTATGTATTTGAAGCCTGAAATGTGGCAAAAGGTCGCAAAGTTCAAGGGGCCGAATACTTCTCAAGTAAGGCACTGTATATTGATAGCAATTGTTCCCTGAATGAGTGAGCGTTCATGTGTAAAGGATTAGCATTTCAATTGTTATAATTATTAACTCTGTAGTGACTTCTTAGTTGACCCCCACTTCCCTTTTGTCTAACAAGCCGCCATGCCAGTTTAGCCCACTGGGCACATTCTCCTATCATTTCTTGTAACCATATTTACTTTGTTTGTTTATGCATTTCTGTACATTACTTAGTTAGTAATAAATACATTATTCAAGACAATTAATGTATGGATGACTTTGTTGGATATTTCAAACTTTTTTAACAAATCAAAAACTGAAAAATTGGGGCGTGCAAAATTATTCAGCCCCTTTACTTTCAGTGCAGCAAACTCTCTCCAGAAGTTCAGTGAGGATCTCTGAATGATCCAATGTTGACCTAAATGACTAATGATGATAAATACAATCCACCTGTATGTAATCAAGTCTCCGTATAAATGCACCTGCATTGTGATAGTCTCAGAGGTCCGTTAAAAGCGCAGAGAGCATCATGAAGAACAAGGAACGCACCAGGCAGGTCCGAGATACTGTTGTGAAGAAGTTTAAAGGATTTGGATACAAAAAGATTTCCCAAGCTTTAAACATCCCAAGGAGCACTGTGCAAGCGATAATATTGAAATGGAAGGAGTATCAGACCACTGCAAAACTACCAAGACCTGGCCGTCCCTCTAAACTTTCAGCTCATACAAGGAGAAGACTGATCAGAGATGCAGCCAAGAGGCCCATGATCACTCTGGATGAACTGCAGAGATCTACAGCTGAGGAGGAGACTCTGTCCATAGGACAACAATCAGTCGTATATTGCACAAATCTGGCCTTTATGGAAGAGTGGCAAGAAGAAAGCCATTTCTTAAAGATATCCATAAAAAGTGTTGTTTAAAGTTTGCCACAAGCCACCTGGGAGACACACCAAACATGTGGAAGAAGGTGCTCTGGTCAGATGAAACCAAAATTGAACTTTTTGGCAACAATGCAAAACGTTATGTTTGGCGTAAAAGCAACACAGCTCATCACCCTGACCACACCATCCCCACTGTCAAACATGGTGGTGGCAGCATCATGGTTTGGGCCTGCTTTTCTTCAGCAGGGACAGGGAAGATGGTTAAAATTGATGGGAAGATGGATGGAGCCAAATACAGGACCATTCTGGAAGAAAACCTGATGGAGTCTGCAAAAGACCTGAGACTGGGACGGAGATTTGTCTTCCAACAAGACAATGATCCAAAACATAAAGCAAAATCTACAATGGAATGGTTCAAAAGTAATATATCCAGGTGTTAGAGTGGCCAGTCAGTCAGACCTGAATCAATCGAGAATCTGTGGAAAGAACTGAAAACTGCTGTTCACAAATGCACTCCATCCAACCTCACTGAGCTCGAGCTGTTTTGCAAGGAGGAATGGGAAAAATTCATTCTCTCTATGTGCAAAACTGATAGAGACATACCCAAACGACTGGCTGTAATCGCAGCAAAGAATGGCGCTACAGTATTAACTGAAGGGCTGAATGAATGTTTACTTACGCCCAATTTTTGGTTTTTGATTTGTTAAAACAGTTTGAAATATCAATAAATGTCAGAGCGACATTAATTCATGTTGTTGTAGAATGGATGTTTCAGTGAGTTTATTGCATTATCACGCATTCAATGATACCGATTCCTAGCAACAGGTGTCAGTATATGTGACTTGTTCTTATTCTGCTGGTATCGATAGTTTAAGAGTTTAACCATTAATTATGGTTAAAAGAATTCAGCAATGGTCTACATCCTTTGCCCTCCTAATGGAGGAAAACATGGTCTACTGAGAATTTCTCAAAGTTTTATTCGGAATTGCAGAAAAGGGGCTGTCCCAGGATGCCTGACCCTAACTGGGCTCATGGGAGGTCCTCTGATTTAGTTCAACTCAAAAGGGAATTGGAGTTTCCTTCATTAAACAGTCCAAAATCACATTACACAATTTTACAAACAGTATCATACTCACTCATTCATCTTATACAACAATTAGATGCAAACCTCATATCTGAGGCTATTATATATACAGCATTATGGTAATGTGGCCGCACCGTCTCCTATGAGCTTCCCCGAGTTGTAACAAATGGACCAGTTCGTAGCTGGATTCTTTTTTATTTTTATTTAATTTAAATTTTACCCCTTTTCCTCCCCAATTTCGTTGTATCCAATTGTTGTAGTAGCTACTATCTTGTCTCATCGCTACAACTCCCATACGGGCTCGGGAGAGACGAAGGTTGAAAGTCATGCGTCCTCCGATACAGAAATTCCTTTGTTCTCTATGAAACTTCACTCTATCTCTATACTGTGTGGCCATGAGGAGATCCTCAGGAATTTACAACCTCTCTCTGACCACAGTAGCCTAGTTGAAGGAGGAAAGGGGGAGGCAGGGAGAGGGGGATGGGGCTTGCTGTACCCAAAGAGGGCAATGTCATGACAGTTGGTTATAGCCATTCAGTCCTGGCTTAATAGCGACATATTCAAAGCCCTTCATTCGCTGATAAATATAGCTGTTATCAAATCCCTGAAGCTAGCAATATATATAGTTAATTATTAAATATATTACAACACATTTTACATCTCATATTATGCTATGTTCAGTTGCATTTGCATATGAATACCCACTCAGTCATAATAAAATCCTCTCATAGACACTGAGCCTGCAGAGCGGAATCCTTTACTGTTCTATGGAGAGCACCTGTACTGGTCTGTAATGAGGCCCATTAGTTCCCAGTCTCGCTCCACACTGACTGAGATTTAATCCAAAATGGCACCTTATTCCCTACAAAGTGCACTGCTTTTGACCAGGTTTCACAGGGTATTGTGCATTATATAGGGAATAGGGTGCCATGTAGGACACAACTGGGTGGTGATAGCACACTGAATGGGTATGTTGTCTGATTGTATTCTGTACTAGGGCTTTAGTTGTCCATGCAGGCGTATATAAGTAGCCTTATTAAAATTAATTTCCCTTTCACAAAGTCTGTGTACCAAACGGCACTATATTTTCCTACATAGTGCACTACTTTTGACCTGAGTTGCGGTCCAACTTAGTGCACTGTATAGGTAATAGGGTGCCAATTAGGTCCCCAAAACACTGCATTTCTTCTACTGCTATAGCTAATCTCCTGCCTGAGTTAGGCACTTGTCAAATAATATGGGCCAGAGCTGCTTAGACAAATGTTCCTGCATTAGCATTTGAATATGAATTATATTCTAATCTACTTTTTTCTTTCTGGCAAATAAAAAAAATAAATTGAAACAAAATGTTTCTCCCTTCTGTTTCTCTAAGACTAGTCTTTTTGTTTTGTGCATCCAAAATGGCACCTCAGTTCCTTTTATACCAGATGGGATGGCATATCGCTGCAGAACTCTGTGGTAGCCATGCTGGTTTAAGTGTGTCTTGAATTCTAAATAAATCACAGTGTCACCAGCAAAACACCTCCACAACATTACACCTCCTCCTCTATGCTTCATGGTGGGAAATACACATGCAGAGATCATCCGTTCACCCACACCGCATCTCACAAAGACACAGAGGTTGGAACCAAAAATCTCCAGACCAAAGGACACATTTCCACCAGTCTAATGTCCATTGCTCGTGTTTCTTGGCCCAAGAAAGTATCTTATTTTTTATTGGTGTCCTTTAGTAGCGGTTTCTTTGAAGCAATTCGACCATAAAGTCCTGATTCTCCTCTGAACAGTTGATGTTGAGATGTGTCTGTTACTTGAACTCTGTGAAGCTATTTATTTGGGCTGCAATTTCTGAGGCTGGTAGCTCTAATGAACTTATCCTCTACAGCAGAGGTAACTCTGGGTCTTCCTTTCCTGTGCCGGTCCTCATGAGAGCCAGTTTCATCATAGCGCTTGATGGTTTTTGAGACTGCACTTGAAAAAACTTTCAAAGTTCTTGAAATGTTCTGTGTTGACTGACCTTCATGTCTTAAAGTAATGATGGACTGTCATTTCTTCTTTGCTTATTTGAGCTGTTCTTGTCATGATATGACTTGGTCTTTTACCAAATAGGGCTGTCTTCTGTATACCCCCTACCTTGTCACATCACAACTGATTGGCTCAAACTCATCAAGAAGGAAATAAATTCCACAAATTAACTTTTAAGAAGGCACACCTGTTAA
>NW_027005047.1:0-4383 GCF_036934945.1 Oncorhynchus masou masou
GGGAGTGATGAGCTCTACAGCAGAGTCTCACAACTCAATCGCTGGTTGAAAACTGTTTTCTGCCCCTCCGAAAAGTTAGAATTTGTAGATAATTGGCCCTCTTTTTGGGACTCACCTACAAACAGGACCAAGCCTGACCTGCTGAGGAGTGACGGACTCCATCCAAGCTGGAGGGGTGCTCTCATCTTATCTACCAACATAGACAGGGCTCTAACTCCTCTAGCTCCACAATGAAATAGGGTGCAGGCCAGGCAGCAGGCTGTTAGCCAGCCTGCCAGCATAGTGGAGTCTGCCACTAGCATAGTCAGTGTAGTCAGCTCAGCTATTACCATTGAGACCGTGTCTGTGCCTCGACCTAGGTTGCGCAAAACTAAACATGGCGGTGTTCGCCTTAGCAATCTCACTAGGATAAAGACCACCTCCATTCCTGTCATTATTGAAAGAGATCATGATACCTCACATCTCAAAATAGGGCTACTTAATGTTAGATCCCTTACTTCAAAAGCAATTCTAGTCAATGAACTAATCACTGATCATAATCTTGATGGTTGACACAACTGAAACATGGCTTAAGCCTGATGAATTCTGTGTTAAATGAGGCCTCACCCTCAAGCCACACTAGTGACCATATCCCCCGTGCATCCCGCAAAGGCGGAGGTGTTGCTAACATTTACGATAGCAAATTTCCAATTTACAAAAAAAAAAATGGCGTTTTTCGTCTTTTTGAGCTTCTAGTCATGAAATCTATGCAGCCTACTCAATCACTTTTTATAGCTACTGTTTACAGGCCTCCTGGGTCATATACAGATTTCCTCACTGAGTTCCCTGAATTCTATCGGACCTTGTAGTCATAGCAGATAATATTCTAATCTTTGGTGACTTTAATATTCACATGGAAAAGTCCAGACCCACTCCAAAGGCTTTCGGAGCCATCATCGACTCAGTGGGTTTTGTCCAACATGTCTCTGGACCCACTCATTGTCACAGTCATACGCTGGACCTAGTTTTGTCCCATGGAATAAATGTTGTGGATCTTAATGTTTTTCCTCATAATCCCAGGACTATCGGACCACCATTTTATTACGTTTGCAATTGCAACAAATAATCTGTCAGACCCCAACCAAGGAACATCAAAAGTCGTGCTATAAATTCACAGACAACACAAAGATTCCTTGATGTCCTTCAGATTCCCTCTGTCTACCCAATGACACCAGAGTGGACAAAAAATCAGTTAACACCTAACTGGAGGAACTCAATTTAACCTTGCGCAATACCCTAGATGCAGTTGCACCCCTAAAAACTAAAAAACATTTCTCATAAGAAACTAGCTCCCTGGTACACAGAAAATACGAGCTCTGAAGCAAGCACCAGAAAATTGGAACGGAAATGGCGCCACACAAACTGGAAGTCTTCCGTCTAACTTGGAAGAACAGTACCGTGCAATTACCGAAGAGCCCTTACTGCTGCTCGATCATCCTATTTTTCTAACTTAATTGAGGACAATAAGAACAATCCAAAATTCCTTTTTGATACGGTCGCAAAGCTAACTAAAAGCAGCATTCCCCAAGAGAGGATGACTTTCACTTTAGCAGTGATAAATTCATGAACTTCTTTGAGGAAAAAATTATGATTATTAGAAAGCAAATTACAGACTCCTCTTTAAATCTGCGTATTCCTTCAAAGCTCAGTTGTCCTGAGTCTGCACAACTCTGCGTGGACCTAGGATCAAGAGAGACGCTCAAGTGTTTTAGTACTATATCTCTTGACACAATGATGAAAATAATCATGGCCTCTAAACCTTCAAGCTGCTTACTGGACCCTATTCCAACTAAACTACTGAAAGAGCTGCTTCCTGTGCTTGGCCCTCCTATGTTGAACATAATAAACGGCTCTCTATCCACCGGATGTGTACCAAACTCACTAAAAGTGGCAGTAATAAAGCCTCTCTTGAAAAAGCCAAACCTTGACCCAGAAAATATAAAAAACTATCGGCCTATATCGAATCTTCCATTCCTCTCAAAAATCTTAGAAAAGGCTGTTGCTCAGCAACTCACTGCCTTCCTGAAGACAAACAATGTATATGAAATGCTTCAGTCTGGTTTTTAGACCCCATCATAGCACTGAGACGGCACTTGTGAAGGTGGTAAATGACATTTTAATGGCATCGGACCGAGGCTCTGCATCTGTCCTCGTGCTCCTAGACCTTAGTGCTGCTTTTGATACCATCGATCACCACATTCTTTTGGAGAGATTGAAACCCAAATTGGTCTACACGGACAAGTTCTGGCCTGGTTTAGATCTTATCTGTCGGAAAGATATCAGTTTGTCTCTGTGGATGGTTTGTCCTCTGACAAATCAACTGTAAATTTCGGTGTTCCTCAAGGTTCCGTTTTAGGACCGCTGTTGTTTTCACTATATATTTTACCTCTTGGGGATGTTATTCGAAAACATAATGTTAACTTTCACTGCTATGCGGATGATACACAGCTGTACATTTCAATGAAACATGGTGAAGCCCCAAAATTGCCCTCGCTAGAAATGTATGTTTCAGACATAAGGAAGTGGATGGCAGCAAACTTTCTACTTTTAAACTCGGATAAAACAGAGATGTGTTCTAGGTCCCAAGAAACAAAGAGATCTTCTGTTGAATCTGACAAATGCATCTTAATGGTTGTACAGTCATCTCAAATAAAACTGTGAAGGACCTCGGCGTTACTCTGGACCCTGATCTCTCTTTTGAAGAACATATCAAGACCATTTCAAGGACAGCTTTTTCCATCTACGTAACATTGCAAAAATCAGAAACTTTCTGTCCAAAAATGATACAGAAAATTAATCCATGCTTTGTCACTTCCTAGGTTAGACTACTGCAATGCTCTACTTTCCGGCTACCCGGATAAAGCACTAAATAAACTTCAGTTAATGCTAAATACGGCTAGAATCCTGACTAGAACCAAAAAATTTGATCATATTACTCCAGTGCCCTAAGCCTCCCTACACTGGCTTCCTGTCAAAGCAAGGGCTGATTTCAAGGTTTTACTGCTAACCTACAAAGCATTGCATGGGCTTGCTCCTACCTATCTCTCTGATTTGGTCCTGCCGTACATACCTACACGTACGCTACGGTCACAAGACGCAGGCCTCCTAATTGTCCCTAGAATTTCTAAGCAAACAGCTGGAGGCAGGGCTTTCTCCTATAGAGCTCCATTTTTATGGAACGGTCTGCCTACCCATGTCAGAGACGCAAACTCGGTCTCAACCTTTAAGTCTTTACTGAAGACTCATCTCTTCAGTGGGTCATATGATTGAGTGTAGTCTGGCCCAGGAGTGGGAAGGTGAACGGAAAGGCTCTGGAGCAACGAACCACCCTTGCTGTCTCTGCCTGGCCGGTTCCCCTCTTTCCACTGGGATTCTCTGCCTCTAACCCTATTACAGGGGCTGAGTCACTGGCTTGCTGGGGCTCTCTCATGCCGTCCCTGGAGGGGGTGCGTCACCTGAGTGGGTTGATTCACTGATGTGGTCATCCTGTCTGGGTTGGCGCCCCCCTTGGGTTGTGCCGTGGCGGAGATCTTTGCGGGCTATACTCAGCTTTGTCTCAGGATGGTAAGTTGGTGGTTGAAGATATCCCTCCAGTGGTGTGGGGGCTGTGCTTTGGCAAAGTGGGTGGGGTTATATCCTTCCTGTTTGGCCCTGTCCGGGGGTGTCCTCGGGTGGGGCCACAGTGTCTCCTGACCCCTCCTGTCTCAGCCTCCAGTATTTATGCTGCAGTAGTTTATGTGTCGGGGGCTGGGGTCAGTTTGTTATATCTGGAGTACTTCTCCTGTCCACCCGGTGTCCTGTGTGAATCTAAGTGTGCGTTCTCTAATTCTCTCCTTCTCTCTCTCGGAGGACCTGAGCCCTAGGACCATGCCCCAGGACTACCTGACATGATGACTCCTTGCTGTCCCCAGTCCACCTGGCCGTGCTGCTGCTCCAGTTTCAACTGACCTGAGCCCTAGGACCATGCCCCAGGACTACTTGACATGATGACTCCTTGCTGTCCCCAGTCCACCTGGCCGTGCTGCTGCTCCAGTTTCAACTGTTCTGCCTTATTATTATTCGACCATGCTGGTCATTTATGAACATTTGAACATCTTGGCCATGTTCTGTTATAATCTCTACCCGGCACAGCCAGAAGAGGACTGGCCACCCCACATAGCCTGGTTCCTCTCTAGGTTTCTTCCTAGGTTTTGGCTTTTCTAGGGAGTTTTTCCTAGCCACCGTGCTTCTACACCTGCATTGCTTGCTGTTTGGGGTTTTAGGCTGGGTTTCTGTACAGCACTTTGAGATATCAGCTGATGTACGAAGGGCTATATAAATAAATTTGATTTGATTTGATTTGAT
>NW_027005048.1:0-4383 GCF_036934945.1 Oncorhynchus masou masou
ATACTTATATACAGTGCCTTGCGAAAGTAAAATCTACAATGGAATGGTTCAAAATAAACATATCCAGGTGTTAGAATGGCCAAGTCAAAGTCCAGACCAAATCCAATCGAGAATCTGTGGAAAGAACTGAAAACTGCTGTTCACAAATGCTCTTCATCCAACCTCCACTGAGCTCGAGCTGTTTTGCAAGGAGGAATTGGAAAAAAATTTCAGTCTCTCGATGTGCAAAACTGATAGAGACATACCCCAAGCGACTTACAGCTGTAATCGCAGCAAAAGGTGGCGCTACAAAGTATTAACTTAAGGTGGCTGAATAATTTTGCACGCCCAATTTTTCAGTTTTTGATTTGTTAAAAAAGTTTGAAATATCCAATAAATGTTGCTCCACTTCATGATTGTGTCCCACTTGTTGTTGATTCTTCACAAAAAATACAGTTTTATATCTTTATGTTTGAAGCCTGAAATGTGGCAAAAGGTCGCAGTTAAAGGGAGCCGAATACTTTCGCAAGGCACTCTATCTATCTATCTATCTATCTATCTATCTATCTATCTATCTATCTATCTATCTATCTATCTATCTATCTATCTATCTATCTATCTATCTACACAGCATACAGTTGAAGGTGTAAGTTTACATACACCTTAGCCAAATACATCTAAACTCAATTTACATACTCTCAATTAGTATTTGGTAGCATTGCCTTTAAATGGTTTAAATTGGGTCAAACGTTTTACGTAGCCTTCCACAAGCTTCACACAATAAGTTGGGTGATTTTTGGCCCATTCCTACTGACAGAGCTGGTGTAACTGAATCAGGATTGTAGGCCTCCTTTGCTCGCACACTCTTTTTCAGTTTTCCTCATAAATTTTCTATAGGATTGAGGTCAGGACTTTTGTGATGGCCACTCCATTACCTTGACTTTGTTGTCCTTCAGCCATTTTGCCACAGCTTTGGAAGTATTGTTGGGGTCATTGTCCATGTGGAGAACCAATTTGCGACCAAGCTTTAACTTCCTGACTGATTTCTTGAGAAGCTGCTTCAATATAGCAACATAATGTTCCTTCCTCATGGTGCCATCTATTTTGTGAAGTGCATCAGACCCTCCTGCACAGCAAAGCACCCACACAACATGATGCTGCCACCCGATGCTTCACGGTTGAGATGGAAGCAGTAGCTTCTTCCTTGCTGAGCGCCTTTCAGGTTATGTCGATATAGGACTTGTTTAACTGTGGATATAGATACTTTTGTACCTGTTTCCGCCAGCATCTTCAGAAGGTCCTTTGTTGTTGTTCTGGGATTGATTTGCACTTTTCGCACCAAAAGTATGTTCATCTCTAGGAGACAGAACACGTCTCCTTCCTGATCGGTATGATGGCTGCGTGGTCCCATGGTGTTTATACTTGTGTACTATTGTTTGTACAGATGAACGGGTACCTTCAAGCATTTGTAAAGTGCTCTCAAGGATGAACCCGACTTGTGTAGGTCCACATTTTCTCTGTGTGGTCTTGACTGATTTCTTTTGATTTTCCCATGATGTCAAGCAGAGGCACTGAGTTTGAAGGTAGGCCTTGAAATACATCCACAGGTACACCTCCAATTGACTCAAATTATGTCAATTAGCCTATCAGAAGTTTCCAAAGCCATCATTTTCTGGAATTTTCCAAGCTGTTTAAAGGCACAGTCAACTTAGTGTATGTTAACTTCAGTGAATTATAAGTGAAATAATCTGTCTGTAAACAATTGTTGGAAAAAGCCCTCCCCACCCTCCTTTCGGAAAATCCACGACTCCATTTGGTTGCTCCCAGCCTAGTCACAGAAACTAAAACAGGAAGCGCCTGTGCTCAAGTCTGTTCAACGCTGGTCCGACCAATCGGACTCCACGCTTCGATCACGTGGACTGGGATATGTTCCACGTGAGTGTCGGACAATAACATTAATGAATACGCTGATTCGGTGAGCGAGTTTATTAGCAAGTGCATCGGCCGATGTTGTACCCACAGCGTTTATTACAGTTTTTCTCAGTCGCTTTGGTGCATTTCTTAGATCAAAGTGCAATTCTTGATACTACTTGTACAAATTCCAAATCATCTAGTCACTTGTGCACATCATTAAAGTAATTTCCTATTCCTTTGAACAAATTGCAATTGATAATGTACAAGTGTCAGCTTTTTCCACATTATCAATTGCTCATGTCATGTTGATCAAAATATAGTAGATGGTTCTCTGTTGAATAGTCTTACCCCTCAAAGCATCTCGGCATTAGTTCCTTGCATAAGCCATTACACGCAAAATTGTTGAACTATTTGTCATAAACTGTCAAGCATAGTTTTACACATTTCTATTAGACCTTTTGTACAAAAACGTGAATTGATGAATCGTGCAGGTGAAATTGACTCATGAAGGAATGTAAAGTGTTAGTTCAACCAACAATCAACCAGTTGTCTAAATTGCTCAAAGGTGCATCTCTATAAAGAATCAATTGGCAAGCATATATAGAGAGACCACAACACAGAGTTGCAATGTTTCCTCCGACACATTGGTTCGGCTGGCTTCCTGGTTGGATGTGTTAAGAAGCAGTGCGGCTTGGTTGGGTTGTGTATCGGAGGACTGCATGACTTTCAACATTTGTCTCTCCCGAGCCCGTATGGGAGTTGTAGCGATGAGACAAGATAGTAGCTACTAACAATTGGATACCATGAAATTGGGGAGAAAAAGGGGGTAAAATTAAAACATATATATATATATATTTTTTTTGCTACAATCAGGTGTAGCACACTGAAGGGCTTACGCCCCAGTGGTGTGAACGTAGAAGTTACGACCCACTTACAACCAAGGCCATGTGGCAAACAATGATGCAAGCACTAGGGACGGAGGGGTGAGCATGCGGGTCTAGGAAGAGGAGATGTAGTCATTGTTTCTGTGCGTCTGTCAGCTGTTGTTCGTATGTGTATGTTTGTATTTGGGGAAAAAAATCATTCAAACTTTTTGACTTTGGTCTGATATTTCAACAGCTTAAAGATTACCATGCAAGGTTATTTAGCTGCTTCTGTTTCATGCCGATCCGATGGTATTGCTCCAGATCCTCCGGTGAAACATTCACGCCAAGCTCCTCCGATATCATCTTGGTCACATATCTGGAAAGGTTTCCTTTTCCTCGTTTCCATTAGCGACAATATTCTCATATTATTTTGTCTCATTCGGTTCTCTATCTGGTCCAGTTAATCTTCTAAAGTTTGCCAATTTTGTTGTCTTGTTCGTCCATGCACCCGCCCTGTATATGCATATCTGACACGATAGACTCCACTTTCCTTTCGAGAAAATCTACTTCTTTAGAACAGATTGTAGCAGTTAGTTTGTTTTGGTGAGCATTTAGCTACAGTATGTTTTCCTGGATATCATTCAGCTGTTCATTGACCTCATTTGCATCTTGAAGTTGCTTTCTGTTTTTTCTTCTAAGGAAGCCATGGCTTGTTGGGTTCGAGTCGCAGCATCACTTTAGCCACATATTGATCTGCTGTTGTATATAACAGACTGCTCACTCTCTATCATGGTTGCTTGTGGATATATTGATCTATCGATTTTAATGACTTCATTTAAACTATGTTGCCTGGCTTCTAAATATATTTACAGTTTTGACGGTGCAAAATGGAGCTACTCCCTCCCATCCTATCGTTACTCACATGCACTCCCTCCGATTCCACGCCTCGTCGAGAGTAGGCGTAGAGTTTTAAAATGTGACTATCTTCATCATGATATGTATAGAAAATACAATCAGTGTATATTTTCAAAAGCATGTGAGTTTTGTGTTGATATTTTACAACCTCTGCAGGCTTTTGGAGTTGCCTAGATCCTCGAATCAATAGCAAAAAAGGCCCACACTTTAGGCTACATTATAGCATGCTAAATGTTGCTGATAAGTTATGGAAGAGCAAATGAAAAGATGAGCTGCACCTCTACTTATTTGCCCAGCCAGATATCAATTAACAGATGTAGATTTAGGGAAACAACATCACATAGATTGATTATCAAGTCACTGGTTTTTGGTCGGGAGTAGCTATAGGCTACTACGCGGGTGAAGAGCAAAATAATCCACTAGGCTACATAGCCTAACACGCTAGCAAAAAGTTATCAGTCTTGCTAATAGATGAGAAAACGAATGATCATGAGCGCTCATCTGAACTTAACTAACATTTACCAGCCTAATTGTAACCAAATATCCAAACAGCGATTCAGTGAAAACAATAATATGACTTTGATTGATTTATCTAGACGAGTTCCCAAGCTTGTCTCAAATCAAAACGGGGTGAAATTATCATCTAGACCAGTGTTGCCAAACTTTGTTATAGTCCCGTACCCTTTCCTCCAGCTGTGACCCTGGTGCT
>NW_027005049.1:0-4381 GCF_036934945.1 Oncorhynchus masou masou
ATACAAAACCCTTCGCCAGATGATTACATGACCCATCAAGTTAGCCATGTGTGTCTGGGGGTATTATGGCCATCTATTGTATTTCATGAACATTTCTAGACAATAGTGACACATCCACTTAGCTAGATGTGACTGGGGGTTGGTTATAGCATTTCCATCACATGACAATCAATTCAGACAAGTTTGTCAGGTAAGCGTCATCTAATACTTTTAAAGTATTTATAACATATTTCTTATCTGGACACTTTCTGTTTTTGATATTTCTACTATGCAATTAACCATTTACACCTTCTGTAAACTGGCATGTGATAAATCCACTTTTTATTTTATTTGATGTAGTGTGTGTTTACCAGAGATGGTAATGTGAAGAACAACATGACCTGCACCAAAGTCAGATTAGGATATAGGCCAAGAACTAGATAAAGTGCATTTTTTTCCTTGAGTTTTTTCCTTATTGAAGGCTTTCACCAATTTTAGTCTTGAAATCTTTGGTTGTTAACTAAACTAATCACTCTGTTTAGAAAATCATCTCACATGTGAATCCTTAAAGAAATGAGTGGGGCTAAGGCTTAAGAGGGTGTGAACGATGCTGACTGGGTACAGACAAAGAAGAGCTCTCCAATAGGTGTACCAAAATATTCAAGGTCCATTTCAAAAGTGGGGTTACAAGTTTATAAACTTTCAAAGCAGAATTACTTTACCATTGTTCTTCAAATGCAGTGTATGATATACCATTTTTCTAGCTCTCGGACTCTACTTTTTTATCCAATGTAAAAAACACTTTCAAATGTTACATATGTCATTCACTTGTAATACACTGTACACAGACACAAGACCCACTGGAGACAAGCGGATATATAATTTGTTTAAGTTGGCATGTGCAATATCAGAAGTCTGATTCCTTGAAATCAATGTCCCATACCTTGTATTGAGGCTATTAGGAATATGGACACTGTATAATGGCTTTAGTAAGCGGGGACAGAATAATTTACCAACAGTAGTAGTATTAAGTACTGTAGTCAGTAGGAGTAGTAAGTAAAATAGTGATTGATAGTGTGAATTTATACAACATCAATTTAATTAACGTATTCAATTGTAGTTAGACTGAGCGTTTTGACCCAAGCAGTTGTCTCTCTTTAGTTGTTTTTCCTTCTTTGCTTTCAAAATTATCTTCCACTTCTTCCAATACTCTGACTTTATCTGATTGATTGACTTTGCAAGGATCCTGAGTCATAAGCCTTTCCATATGTGACCGACCCATTTTCGATTTGTTCTTATGTAACAAAATCGAAATTGTGTTTCACATTGGATAAGTAAAGTTCCAGAGCTAGAAAATGGTAAAGTAATTCTGCTTTGAAAGTTGATGAATTTGTAATATCACTTTTGAGAAAATGGCCTTTGAATGTTTTGGTAAACCTACTGGAGAGCTCTTCTTTGTCTACACCCATTCAGCATCATTCACACCCTCTTAAACCTTCGTCCCACTAATCTCTTTAACTGCTTAAGGAATAGGGGGCTGCATTTTCACTTTTGGATAAATAGCATGCCCAATTTCAACTTCCTGCTACTCATGCCAAGAATATAAGATATGCATATTATAAGTAGATTTGGATAGAAAACACTCTGAAGTTTCTAAAACTGTTTGAATCATACAGAACTTATGTAGCAGGCAAAACCCCGAGGACTAACCGCTCAGAATTTATTATTTTAGGTCTCTGTCGGTTCAGTGAGTCTCATTGGGAAATGATATTTCTTAGGCACTTGTTTTCAGTTTCTACCGCTTCCACAGGATGTCACCAGTCTTTGGAATTTGGTTTGAGTTATTCCTTTGTGCAATGAAGAAGTACGGCCATCTAGGAAATGGGTAACACTGTTGAGGATTGCGCAAGACTTAGCGTTAAAAAAAGTAAGCGTTAGTTTCCTCTCGTCCTCTATTGAAAACAGATAGACCCGTCTTCAATTTGATCGATTATTAACGTTTAAAAATACCTAAAGTTGTATTACAAAAAATGTTTTGCGCCAAATAAATAGACATTTTGGATATTTATCGATGGAATTAATCGAACAAGGACCAATTGTGATATTTATGGGACATATTGGAGTGCCAACAAAGAAGCTCGTCAAAGGTAAGTCATGTTTTATATTTTATTTCTGTGTTTTGTGTAGCGTCTGCAGGGTTGAAATATACTACTCTCTTTGTTTACTCTTGTGCTATCATCAGATAATAGCTTCTTATGCTTTCGCGAAAAGCTTTTTTAAAAAAATCCTGACATGTTGGCTGGATTCACAGCGTGTGTAGTTTTAATTTAGTATCTTACATGTGTGATTTAATGAAAGTTTGATTTTTATATCATTTTATTTGTATTTGCCGCGCTGCATTTTCCCAGGCTTTTGGCCAAGTGGGACTCAAGCGTCCCTATACCATAAGAAGTTAAGGATTCATGTCTGAGGCCATGTACTAAACAACCAAAGATTTCAAGCCTGAAGACTGGATTATACTACGTCTATCAATAGTTGTCGCAGTAACATCATGAACATTCCATTGTCATCCAACATCAAACTTGTTATGAAACAGTATAAACACAAAAGCTACAGATTGCATGACATCATTAGCCTGGTGTTCTAAAATAGCATAACTAGTGTATTTTAACACCAATAAACCCACCCGTTTAAAAATTAATTTAATATATTTCAACCTAGCACACCAGGCAACTGTTAAGTTAGCTAGCTAATGTTAAGTTAACTGCCTAGCCAGTTCAAATAATGACCATATCATATAGCTGACAATGTCTTCACTTTAGCTAATTTGTCTTCATTATTACAGGAAAATAAACTCACAGCAAGATCATTATTTATAAGTTAATGGCGAGTCAATTACAGAAAATGGATTAAGGTTGTGAGTATGACGAAATAAAAGCAGGGCATTCTACCAGAGAATTTTAGACTTAGACACTGTCTCGTTGGCCTAAGGTTATATATTCTAATTTTACTTTGGTGCATTACTGTCTCTGATAAACACATACTATATCAAATACAATGAGAATATATTTGTCACATACTCAGGATACAGAAGATGTAGTGAAATGGTTACCTGCATAGTGGAGTCTTTTGCTTAGACATGTAGCTAGCTAGCTAAATAATGAACCATAATCCCAACTCATGATGTCACAAGCCTTTATGAATCTGCAGGTAGCTACCCAGCCAGGTTCAATGTTGGCTAGTTAGCTAACAGTAGCCTATAACTAGCAATGCAAATGACTCTGAGATACGAATAATATTTGTATTCTGATCATACATGTAACGTTAGCTAGCCAGCCAGCAAACGTTAGCTAGCTAGCTAACAGTACGCTTTAACCTCTTGAATCTCCCCATCCCGGATCCGGGATCGTGACTAAAGCCTCAGGCTCATTAGCATAACGCAACGTTAACGATTTCTGAAAATCGCAAATAAAATGAAAATAATGCGCCTGCTCTCAAGCTTAGCCTTTTCTTAACAACACTGTCATCTCAGATTTTCAAAATATGCTTTTGAACCATAGCAATTGACTAATTTGTGTAAGAGTATGCTAAGCTAGCTTAGCATTTTGAGTAGCATTTAGCATGCAACATTTTCACAAAAACCAGATAACCAAATAAATAAAATCATTTACCTTTGAAGAGCTTCGGATGTTTTCAATGAGGAGACTCTCAGTTACATACCAAATGTGCAGTTTTTCCTGAAAGCGTCTGTGTGTAGGAGAAATCGCTCCGTTTGTACATCGCATTTGGCTACCGAAATGAACCGAAAATTCAGTCACCTACAACGTCAAACTTTTCCGAATTAACTCCATAATATCGACCGAAACATGGCAAACGTTGTTTGGAATCAATCCTCAAGGTGTTTTTTTCACATATCTCTTCATTGATATATCGTTCGTGGAAGCCTGCATTCTTCTCTGAATTCTGTGGAAAAATACTTGCAGCTGACTTTGCGCACCAATTTCGGCGCAGGACACCGGGCGGACACCTGGTAAATGTGGTCTCTTATGGTCAATCTTCCAATGATATGCCTACAAATACGTCACAATGCTGCAGACACCTTGGGGAAACGACAGAAAGGCAGACTTACTCCTCTCGCATTCACAGCCATATAAGGAGACAATGGAAAACAGCCTCAAAAATCCTGCTCATTTCCTGGATTCCGTCTCATCTTGGTTTTGTCTGAAGCTGACGTTCTAGGGCACGCACAGAAAATATCTTTGCAGTTCTGGAAACGTCAGTGTTTTCTTTCCAAAGCTACCAATTATATGCATAGTCGAGCATCTTTTTGTGACAAAATATTGCGCCAAAACGGGCCGTCTTTTTATCCAAAAATGATATAGCGCCCCCAGAGTTTCAACAG
>NW_027005050.1:0-4381 GCF_036934945.1 Oncorhynchus masou masou
TGGATTATATAGGGAGCAGACAAACAGACTGGATTATATAGGGAGCAGACAAACAGACTGGATTATATAGGGAGCAGACAAACAGACTGGATTATATAGAGAGCAGACAAACAGACTGGATTATATAGGGAGCAGACAAACAGACTGGATTATATGGGAGCAGACAAACAGACTGGATTATATAGGGAGCAGACAAACAGACTGGATTATATAGGGAGGAGACAAACAGACTGGATTATATAGGAGGCAGACAAACAGACTGGATTATATAGGAAGCAGACAAACAGACTGGATTATATAGGGAGCAGACAAACAGACTGGATTATATAGGGAGCAGACAAACAGACGGGATTATATAGGGAGCAGACAAACAGACTGGATTATATAGGGAGCAGACAAACAGACGGGATTATATAGGGAGCAGACAAACAGACTGGATTATATAGGGAGGAGACAAACAGACTGGATTATATAGGGAGGAGACAAACAGACTGGATTATATAGGAAGCAGACAAACAGACTGGATTATATAGGAAGCAGACAAACAGACTGGATTATATAGGGAGCAGACAAACAGACTGGATTATATAGGGAGCAGACAAACAGACTGGATTATATAGGAAGCAACTTTCTCAGAGTTTATTTACTAACTACCCCAACGCTTTACTGACCATCCCTGAGATCAGTTAATCAATCAATCAAATGTATTTTATGAAGCCCTTTAAAACATCAGCACTTGACTTGTCACAAAGAGCTTCACAGAAACCCAGCCTAAAATCCCAAAGAGTAAGCAAAGCAGAAGTAGAAGCACAGTGGCTAGGAAACACTCCCTAGAAGCCACTTTAAACTATGCCATTCTATGTTAACATACCCTACATTACTCATCTCATATGTATATACTGTACTCTGTACCATCTACTGCATCTTGTCTATGCCGTTTCTGTACCATCACTCATTCATATATATCTTCATGTACATATTATTTATCCCTTTTACACTTGTGTATATGTAGTAGTTTTGGAATTGTTAGGTTAGATTACTCGTTGGTTATTACTGCATTGTCGGGAACTAGAAGTATAAGCATTTCACTACACTTCGCATTAACATCTGCTAACCATGTGTATGGGACCAATAACATCACTAACCATGTGACCAATAACATCTGCTAACCATCTATTAGTATGTGACCAATAACATCTGCTAACCATGTGTACGTGACCAATAACATCTGCTAACCATGTGTATGTCACCAATAACATCTGCTAACCATGTGACCAATAACATCTGCTAACCATGTGTATGTGACCAATAACATCACCAACCATGGTGTATGTGACCAATAACATCTGCTAACCATGTGTATGTGACCAATAACATCTAAGCAACCATGTGTATGTGACCAATAACATCTGCTAACCATGTGTATGTGACCATTAACATCTGCTAACCATGTATGTCACCAATAACATCTGCTAACTATGTGACCAATAACATCTGCTAACCATGTGTATGTGACCAATAACATCTGCCAACCATGTATGTGACCAATAACATCTGCTAACCATGTGTATGTGACCAATAACATCTGCTAACCATGTGTATGTGACCAATAACATCTGCTAACCATGTGTATGTGAACAATAACATCTGCTAACCATGTGTATGTGACCAATAAAATTAGATTAGCTTTGATTCGAAGCCATGAACCTACTGCGGAATGAAACTTCCTTTAGAGGAAGCTGATCCTCTTCTTTGCCTGAACTAAAATAATATTCTACAGTACAACAATAATACCACTACGTGTTACAGTAGTAAAACTCTGTGTCGTATTACCGGTTGGACCAGGACGTTGTTTTTGCCGTAGAGCAGGTGAGTACGGGAGTTCTGGTGAAGAGATTCCACGTATTCCCGTGCAGACGCAGCAAACTTATCCTCGGACATGCTGACGCTGGACTGTCTCTTCCGGATCTGGGAAACAGGCCAATAGAAAGGTCTACGTTATTGAGAATTGAAACAGGCCAGGAGAAAGGTCTATGCTATTGAGAATTGAAACAGGCCAATAGAAAGGTCTACGCTATTGAGAATTGAAACAGGCCAGGAGAAAGGTCTATGCTATTGAGAATTGAAACAGGCCAATAGAAAGGTCTACGTTATTGAGAATTGAAACAGGCCAGGAGAAAGGTCTATGCTATTGAGAATTGAAACAGGCCAGGAGAAAGGTCTATGCTATTGAGAATTGAAACAGGCCAGGAGAAAGGTCTATGCTATTGAGAATTGAAACAGGCCAGGAGAAAGGTCTATGCTATTGAGAATTGAAACAGGCCAGGAGAAAGGTCTATGCTATTGAGAATTGAAACAGGCCAGGAGAAAGGTCTATGCTATTGAGAATTGAAACAGGCCAGGAGAGAGGTCTATGCTATTGAGAATTGAAACAGGCCAGAGAAAGGTCTATGTTATTGAGAATTGAAACAGGCCAGGAGCAAGGTCTATGTTATTGAGAATCTATGAAACAGGCCAGGAGAAAGGTCTATGTTATTGGCCAGGAAAAGGTCTATGCTATTGAACCAGGAGAAAGGTCTATGCTATTGAGTGAAACAGGTCTATGCTATTGAGAATTGAAACAGGCCAGGAGAAAGGTCTATGCTATTGAGAATTGAAACAGGCCAGGAGAAAAGGTCTATGCTATTGAGAATTGAAACAGGCCAGGAAAGGTCTATGCTATTGAGAATTGAAACAGGCCAGGAGAAAGGTCTATGCTGGCTGAGAATGAAACATACACAGAGAAAGGTTGCTATTGAGAATTGAACAGGCCAGGAGAAAAGGTCTATGCTATTGAGAATTGAAACAGGCCAGGAGAAAGGTCTATGTTATTGAGAATTGAAACAGGCCAGGAGCAAGGTCTATGTTATTGAGAATTGAAACAGGCCAGGAGCAAGGTCTATGTTATTGAGAATTGAAACAGGCCAGGAGAAAGGTCTATGTTATTGAGAATTGAAACAGGCCAGGAGAAAGGTCTATGCTATTGAGAATTGAAACAGGCCAGGAGAAAGGTCTATGCTATTGAGAATTGAAACAGGCCAGGAGAAAGGTCTATGCTATTGAGAATTGAAACAGGCCAGGAGAGAGGTCTATGCTATTGAGAATTGAAACAGGCCAGGAGAAAGGTCTATGCTATTGAGAATTGAAACAGGCCAGAGAAAGGTCTATGCTATTGAGAATTGAAACAGGCCAGGAGAAAGGTCTATGCTATTGAGAATTGAAACAGGCCAGGGAGAAAGGTCTATGGAGAATTGAAACAGGCCAGGAGAGAGTCTATGCTATTGAGAATTGAAACAGGCCAGGAGAAAGGTCTATGTTATTGAGAATTGAAACAGGCCAGGAGCAAGGTCTATGTTATTGAGAATTGAAACAGGCCAGGAGAAAGGTCTATGTTATTGAGAATTGAAACAGGCTAGGAGAAAGGTCTATGTTATTAAGTATTGAAACAGGCCAGGCGAAGGTCTATGTTATTGAGAATTGAAACAGGGCTAGACACACACTACACTGCATAGAGACTCACAACACTACAGAGACTCCACAACACTACATAAAGAGAGACACTACATAGAGACTCCTCAACACTACATAAAGAGAGACACTACAACACTACATAAAGAGAGATACTACAACACTACATAGAGACACCACAACACTACATAAAGAGAGACACTACAACACTACATAGAGACACCACAACACTACATAAAGAGAGACACCACAACACTACATACAGACACCACAACACTACATAGAGACACCACAACACTACATAAAGAGAGACACTACAACACTACATAGAGACACCACAACACTACATAAAGAGAGACACTACATAGAGACACCACAACACTACATAAATAGAGACACTACATAGAGACACCACAACACTACGTAAAGAGAGACACTACATAGAGACACCACAACACTACATAAAGAGAGACACTACATAGAGACTCCACAACACTACATAAAGAGAGACACTACAACACTACATAGAGACACCACAACACTACATAAAGAGAGACACTACATAGAGACACTACAAAACTACATAGAGACACCACAACACTACATAAAGAGAGACACTACATAGAGACTCCACAACACTACATAAAATGAGAGACTTCAACAATACATAAAGAGAGACACTGCATAGAGACACTACAACACTACATAGAGACACCACAACACTACATAGAGACTCCACAACACTACATAAAGAGAGACACCACAACACTACATAGAGACACCACAACACTACATAAAGAGAGACACTACAACACTACATAAAGAGAGACACTACATAGAGACACTACAACACTACATAGAGACACCACAACAC
>NW_027005051.1:0-4381 GCF_036934945.1 Oncorhynchus masou masou
AAACTGTCCGGTGAAAACTAGCACAGAGACAGGAACAGTCCCTGATCAAGTTGGCCTCACGCATTGACCAGCGTCTGAGAGAGAGAACTCAACTGCAGACCCTAGCCCCTATCAGTCCCAGCTCCGAGTCCCCACCTTTATCCTCGCTGGCTCCATCGGAACCCATGCAGATTGGACGTGGATTCCCCCAGGCTGAGAGAGACCGATGAGGATGGACGCTGTCTATACAGGCAAACCGGGCCATTTCCCGTTCCACGGTCCCGGCTCCCAGGGAAATACTTCTGTCCCGCACAGACCGGGGAACTGTAACGGGAAACATAACCTCCTCCCATCCGTCCAACTCCCGTCTGCTCATTCCACACCCTCTCCTGGGACAACCACAAGCTTCCTGGGCACCTTCAAGCCTTGGCAGACTCTGGAGCCGCAGGTAACTTCATGGATGGTGTCTGGGCGAAGGGAGAATGGCGTTCCTCTTGAACCTCTAAGTGAACCCATGAGGGTCACTACATTGGATGGAAGCCCTTTGGGATCTGGACTTGTCACTCATGTCACTACCTCCTTGCGACTTTCAGTTTCACAACACCAGGAATTGATGAACTTTCATTTGATCTCCTGTTCCGAGTTCCCTCTCGTCCTTGGATACCCCTGGCTTCACAGCCATAACCCTCACATCGACTGGTCTGTGGGCACTATCAAGCAGTGGGGTCCTACGTGCCAAGCTACTTGTATTTTCCAGAATTCCCCGAGTTCTACTCCCGAGTCTTTAGAATCCATCGACCTGACCCGAGTTCCCGAGTGTTACCATGACCTCAAACGGGTGTTTAGCAAACAGAGGGCCACAATGCTACCACCCCATAGACCTTACGATTGCCCCATCGACCTGTTTCCGGGCACTTGCCCCCCAGGGGTCGGATCTTTTCCCTATCTCCACCCGAACGAGCTGCTATGGATACCTACATCAAGGACGCTCTGGAAGCAGGCCTCATGCGTCCATCCACCTCCCCGGCGGGAGCAGGGTTTTTCTTTGTGGCCAAGAAAGACGGTGGATTACGTCCTTGCATCGACTACCGGGGACTCAATGCCATAACCGTCCGTAACCGTTACCCGCTACCCCTTATGGCCACAGCCTTCGAGCTGCTCCAGGAAGCAGTTGTTTTCACTAAGCTTGACCTGCGGAACGCATACCATCTTGTGCGGATCAGACCTGGTGACGAGTGGAAGACCGCTTTCAACACGCCTACTGGTCACTATGAATACTTGGTGATGCCCTTCGGCCTGACCAACGCCCCAGCGGTGTTCCAAGCGCTCATAAACGATGTGCTTAGGGATATGCTTAACATATTTGTGTTCGTTTACTTGGATGACATCCTCATCTTTTCGAGCTCCCTTCAAGAACACACTAAGCATGTTAGACAAGTACTCAAACGCCTCCTGGACAGCCATCTGTACGTTAAGCCGGAAAAATGTGAATTCCATTCATCCCGAGTACAATTCCTGGGATTTGTAGTGGAAACCTGGTCGAGTCCAAATGGACCCCAGGAAGGTATGGCAGCGGATTGGCCCACCCCCAACCAAGGAAGTTCAGCGTTTCCTGGGCTTCACAAACTTCTACCCAAGTTCATCAAGAACTTCAGCTTGGTGGCAGCCCCTCTCTCAGCTTTAACCAAGGGTGGCAATGCAAGGTTTTTGGTGGGTTATAGCTGAGACGGCCTTCCAAGGACTCAAGCAGCGCGTTCTTTCTGCTCCCATCCTGATACTACCGACTACGGATGAACCATTTGTGGTGGAGGTAGACGCATCAGAGGTTGGGTGTTGGAGCTGTCCTGTCTCAGAGGGGTGAAGACAAGAAGCTTCATCCGTGCGCTTCTTCTCACACCGCTTACCCCGACTGAGAGGAACTACGATGTGGGCGATTGTGAACTCCTAGCGGTTAAGATGGCATTGAAGGAATGGAGACACTGGCTCGAGGGGGCTTCTCACCCGTTTCTGCGGCTTACGGACCACAAAAATCTGAGATATCCAGCAGGCGAAGCGGTTGAACTCTAGACAAGCTAGATGGTCTCTTTCAATCGATTCCAGTTTATCCTCACCTATCGGCCCGGGTCGAAGAATCTCAAACCGGATGCCCTGTCCCGAGTCTACGCTCCTGCCATTCGAGATGACACGGACATGCCTGTCCTTCCCTGCTAAGATTGTGGCTCCGATCTCGTGGCAAGTTGAGGATACCGTGAGACGTGCCTTGCTTTCAGCGAACCGGACCCGAAAGGAGGTCCTGCCAATCGGTTGTTTGTCCCCAAGGCAGTGAGGACTCAGGTCCTTCTGTGGGGGCACTCCTCTCGCCTCACCTGTCATCCGGGCGTAGGTCGCACCTGGAGTTCATCCAGCGTAAGTTCTGGTGGCCTACCATAAGAGAAGACGTTGCCACTTTCTGGCCATGCCTGTCCTGTGTGCTGCCAGGGCAAATCTTCTCACCTCCGCCTCAAGGACTCCTTCACCCTTTACCTGTTCCCCACAGACCCTGGTCCCATATCTCATTGGACTTTATTACTGGACTTCCTCCATCCCATGGCAATACTACTATCCTAGTCATAATCGACAGGTTTTCAAAGGCGGCCAGGTTCGTCCCTCTGACTAAGTTACCTTCTGCCAAGGAAACGGCTGAGTTGGTAATTAATCATGTTCCGAGTCTTCGGCATTCCTCAAGATATGGTTTCTGACAGAGGTCCCCAGTTCGCCTCAAGGTTTTGGAAGGCCTTCTGCCAACTCATGGGGGCTTCTGCCAGTCTATCTTCAGGGTACCATCCGGAGTCCAACGGCCAAACAGAGGATGAATCAAGAGCTGGAAACCACCCTCCGATGTATGACTCGTGACAACCCGTCCACATGGTCATCCTTTACTGTTTGGGCCGAATAAGCGCACAACACCTTGCGCTCCTCCTCCACTGGTATGTCCCCGCACGAGTGTTAGTTTGGCTATGCTCCTCCATTGTTCCCCGGACCAGGAGGCAGAAGTCAGAGTGCCTTCAGCCTTGAAGTTCGTCAGACGCTGTCGGCTTATGTGGAGGAAGACCGTCTTAATCTTTATGCGTTCCTCACAGAGGTACCAACAACAAGCCAACAGACGTCGCCGTCCCGGGCCTACTCCTGCGCCCGGCCAGAGAGTCTGGCTCTCCACAAGAAACTTACCTCTACGGGTGGAGTCTCGCAAGCTGTCCCAAAAATACATCGGTCCCTTCAAGGTTGCCAGGAGAGTTAACCCGGTTTATCGCCACTTACCCAGATCCCTTAAGATTAATCCCACATTTCACATTTCATTGTTAAAACCTGTTGTTTTTTCTCCCCTTGTCCCGGCAGACAGACCTCCCCTCCGCCTCGTGTCATTGAGGCCAGCCGGCTTATACCGTCCATCGGATACTGATTCCCGCCGGGTGCAGCGGTCCTGGCAGTATCTGGTGGACTGGGAAGGCTACGGTCCCGAGGAGCGCTCCTGGGTTCCTGCCAAAGACATCCTGGATCCTGACCTCATTCGTCAGTTCAGGGCCTCCACCCTGAGGAGAGCTGGTAGGAACGTCAGGAGCCGTTCCTAGGGGGGATTCTGTCAGGATTTGGCCAGGGTTGTTCCGGGTTTTGGTCACTAGATGCCCCATTGTGCTTTTTGACCTTTTATGTTTTTTCCCTTGTTCCCCATTATTATTTGCACCTGTACCTCGTTTCCCCTGATTGTATTTAAACCCTTTAGTTTCCTCAGTTCTGTGCTCTGTGTTTGTATGTTAGCACCCAGCCCTAGTGTTCTGTGTTTTCCTGTCGTATTCCGGTGGATGCTCTTGTGGAATTCTGTTTTTGTTTTTGAGTGTCTCTTGGAGGCTTTTTTCTATTCCTACCACCTTGGATTTGCCATTTTTGTATTTAAGGACTTCTCTCTTTACTTAATTAAATACACCGTCTTAAGTACTGCTGTGTCTGCCTCATCTTCTGGGTTCTGCTGACTATTCGTGGCTCAGTTGGTTAAGTGACTGTTTCTCACTCCGGAGACCCAGGTTCGTAACCGGGTCCTGACAGGCTAGACTGCAAACTCTCCTTCCAGACCCATATCAAACATCTCCAATCGAAAATCAAATCAAGAGTCGGCTTTCTATTCCGTAACAAAGCCTCCTTCACTCACGCTGCCAAGCTTACCCTAGTAAAACTGACTATCCTACCGATCCTCGACTTCGGCGATGTCATCTACAAAATTGCTTCCAACACTCTTCTCAGCAAACTGGATGCAGTTTATCACAGTGCCATCCGTTTTGTGACTAAAGCACCTTATACTACCCACCACTGCGACTTGTCGAAGGCCGGCCGGGCCCTCGCCACATATTCGTCGCAAGACCCACTGGCT
>NW_027005052.1:0-4380 GCF_036934945.1 Oncorhynchus masou masou
CAATGTGTGGGGGCACGTTAGTTGAGGTAATATGTACATGTAGGTAGAGTTATTAAGTGACGCAGAGTAGTTTCCTCCGGTTCCGGTTGGAGACGAGCGGTCAGCATCTACACTTCGGTCCGCAGGTAGTATAACTTTTCATTACATTTCGTTATAGTACAACGGTTTGATTTGTCTTATCTTAGCAATTTCTTCTTAGCTAGCTACACTAGCCGTCTTTTGTATCAACGACAATTGCATATTATCGTGTTTCGTCGTCCTAACCGTATCTGCCCAGCAGCTAGCTAGCTAACATCCACTGTCCACTAGCACTGTAGAAACTATTACACTCAGCTGAAGGACTCGATTAGCGTAGTGTCAGCTAGCTACATAGTTGTCTTCGCTGTCTTCGTATCCAAGATAATTGTGCAGTTTAGAGTGTGTAGACTTAGAGTGATTATCTTAATTTACCGAGGTTAGCTAGCCAGCTGCTTGTCGTCCTTAACGTAGGAAATGCTGCTAGCTAGCTAACCAACAGCTAGCCAACCTCTACCGAATTGAACTCCAACTCAACACGCTCCACAGGTAGTATCACATTTTCATTTCACTTCATTTACAACGGTTTGATTTGTTGATAGATCGCTCCACAGCCATCTTTATTATCTAAGACAATTGTGTAGTCTCGATTTTCTAGGTTTCACTTCATTACAGTAGCAGCACGGTTTTGTTTTGTTTGATCGTAGCTAGCTAGCTACATAGCCGTCTTTGTATCTAAGACAATTGTGTAGCCTAGACGATTTTCTAGGTTAGCTGACGCTATTGTCGTTCTCTTAACGTAGCTAGCCAGCTAGCCCCGAATAGCAGCACTGTAGTAGCTATTACAGTACAACGGTTGTTTTGTTTTGATCGTAGCTAGCTAGCTACATAGCCGTCTTTGTATCTAAGTCAATTGTTTAGCCTAGAAGCGATTTTCTAGGTTAGCTACATCGCAGCCACTACCAGCTAGCCTACTCCAGCAGTACTATATCATTTCAATCATTTTAGTCTATAAGATTCTTGCTACGTAAGCTTAACTTTCTGAACATTCGAGACGTGTAGTCCACTTGTCATTCCAATCTCCTTTGCATTAGCGTAGCCTCTTCTGTACCCTGTCAACTATGTGTCTATCTATCCCTGTTCTCTCCTCTCTGCACAGACCATACAAACGCTCCACACACGTGGCCGCGATACCCTAATCTGGTGGTCCCAGCGTGCACGACCCGTGGGTTCCTGGTCTCCGGTAGCCTCTGGAACTGCCGATCTGCGGCCAACAAGGCAGAGTTCATCTCAGCCTATACCTCCCTCCAGTCCCTCGACTTCCTGGCACTGGCGGAAACATGGATCACCACAGATAACACTGCTACTCCTACTGCTCTCTCTTCGTCCGCCCACGTGTTCTCGCACACCCCGAGAGCTTCTGGTCAGCGGGGTGGTGGCACCGGGATCCTCATCTCTCCCAAGTGGTCACATTCTCTCTCTCTCCCTTACCCATCTATCTATCGCCTCCTTTGAATTCCATGCTGTCACAGTTACCAGCCCTTTCAAGCTTCAACATCCTTATCATTTTATCGCCCTCCAGGTTCCCTCGGAGGGGGATTCATCAATGAGCTTGATGCCTTGATAAGCTCCTTTCCTGAGAGACGGCTCACCTCTCACAGTCCTGGCTGACTTTAACCTCCCCCCGTCTACCTTTGACTCATTCCTCTCTGCCTCGTTCTTTCCTCCTCTCTCTTTTGACCTCACCCTCTCACCTTCCCCCCCCTACTCACAAGGCAGACCATCACGCTTAGGCCTCATCTTTACTAGATGCTGTTCTTCCACTAACCTCATTGCAACTCCCCTCCAAGTCTCCGACCACTACCTTGTATCCTTTTTCCTCTCGCTCTCATCCAACACTTCCCCTGCCCCTACTCGGATGGTATCGCGCCGTCCCAGCCTTAAGCTCTCTCTCCCCCGCTACTCTCTCCTCTTCCATCCTATCATCTCTTCCCTCTGCTCATACCTTCCTCCAACCTTTCTCCTGAGTCTGCCTCCTCAACCCTCCTCTCTTCCCTTTCTGCATCCTTTGACTCTCTATGTCCCCTATCCTCCAGGCCGGCTCGGTCCTCCCCTCCCGCTCCGTGGCTCATGACTCATTGCGAGCTCACAGAACAGAGCTCCGGGCAGCCGAGCGGAAATGGAGGAAAACTCATGCTCCTGCGGACCTGGCATCCTTTCACTCCCTCCTCTCACATTTTCCTCCTCTGTCTCTGCTGCTAAAGCCACTTTCTACCACTCTAAATTCCAAGCATCTGCCTCTAACCCCTAGGAAGCTCTTTGCCACCTTCTCCTCCCCTCCTGAATGCTCTCCCCCCTCCCCCCTCCTCCTCTCTGCAGATGACTTCGTCAACCATTTTGAAAAGAAGGTCGACGACATCCGATCCTCGTTTGCTAAGTCAAACGACACCGCTGGTTCTGCTCACACTGCCCTACCCTGTGCTCTGACCTCTTTCTCCCCTCTCTCTCCAGATGAAATCTCGCTTCTTGTGACGGCCGGCCGCCCAACAACCTGCCCGCTTGACCCTATCCCTCCTCTCTTCTCCAGACCATTTCCGGGGACCTTCTCCCTTACCTCACCTCGCTCATCAACTCATCCCTGACCGCTGGCTACGTCCCTTCCGTCTTCAAGAGAGCGAGAGTTGCACCCCTTCTGAAAAAACCTACACTCGATCCCTCCGATGTCAACAACTACAGACCAGTATCCCTTCTTTCTTTTCTCTCCAAAACTCTTGAACGTGCCGTCCTTGGCCAGCTCTCCCACTATCTCTCTCAGAATGACCTTCTTGATCCAAATCAGTCAGGTTTCAAGACTAGTCATTCAACTGAGACTGCTCTTCTCTGTATCACGGAGGCGCTCCGCACTGCTAAAGCTAACTCTCTCTCCTCTGCTCTCATCCTTCTAGACCTATCGGCTGCCTTCGATACTGTGAACCATCAGATCCTCCTCTCCACCCTCTCCGAGTTGGGCATCTCCGGCGCGGCCCACGCTTGGATTGCGTCCTACCTGACAGGTCGCTCCTACCAGGTGGCGTGGCGAGAATCTGTCTCCTCGCCACGCGCTCTCACCACTGGTGTCCCCCAGGGCTCTGTTCTAGGCCCTCTCCTATTCTCGCTATACACCAAGTCACTTGGCTCTGTCATAACCTCACATGGTCTCTCCTATCATTGCTATGCAGACGACACACAATTAATCTTCTCCTTTCCCCTTCTGATGACCAGGTGGCGAATCGCATCTCTGCATGTCTGGCAGACATATCAGTGTGGATGACGGATCACCACCTCAAGCTGAACCTCGGCAAGACGGAGCTGCTCTTCCTCCCGGGGAAGGACTGCCCGTTCCATGATCTCGCCATCACGGTTGACAACTCCATTGTGTCCTCCTCCCAGAGCGCTAAGAACCTTGGCGTGATCCTGGACAACACCCTGTCGTTCTCAACCAACATCATGGCGGTGGCCCGTTCCTGTAGGTTCATGCTCTACAACATCCGCAGAGTACGACCCTGCCTCACACAGGAAGCGGCGCAGGTCCTAATCCAGGCACTTGTCATCTCCCGTCTGGATTACTGCAACTCGCTGTTGGCTGGGCTCCCTGCCTGTGCCATTAAACCCCTACAACTCATCCAGAACGCCGCAGCCCGTCTGGTGTTCAACCTTCCCAAGTTCTCTCACGTCACCCCGCTCCTCCGCTCTCTCCACTGGCTTCCAGTTGAAGCTCGCATCCGCTACAAGACCATGGTGCTTGCCTACGGAGCTGTGAGGGGAACGGCACCGCAGTACCTCCAGGCTCTGATCAGGCCCTACACCCAAGCAAGGGCACTGCGTTCATCCACCTCTGGCCTGCTCGCCTCCCTACCATTGAGGAAGTACAGTTCCCGCTCAGCCCAGTCAAAACTGTTCGCTGCTCTGGCCCCCCAATGGTGGAACAAACTCCCTCACGACGCCAGGACAGCGGAGTCAATCACCACCTTCCGGAGACACCTGAAACCCCACCTCTTCAAGGAATACCTAGGATAAGATAAGTAATCCTTCTCACCACCCCCCCTTAATGATTTAGATGCACTATTGTAAAGTGGCTGTTCCACTGGATGTCAGAAGGTGAATTCACCAATTTGTAAGTCGCTCTGGATAAGAGCGTCTGCTAAATGATCCAGTAAAATTAAGACAGTTTATACAATTTTAAAAACATTACAATACATTCACAGATTTCTCAATACACTGTGTGCCCTCAGGCCCCTACCCACCACTACCATATCTACAGTACTAAACTATGTGTATGTATAGTGCGTATGTTATCGTGTGTGTGTGTGTGTGTATGTGTCTGTG
>NW_027005053.1:0-4379 GCF_036934945.1 Oncorhynchus masou masou
AGGCTGGATTACAGAATATCAGCCAATATAGTTACAGTCGCATCATCAATGAGTCTTTTGTAGAGCTTAATGGTTAACTCAGTAATAACTTCAGTACTAAGGTTAGGGGTAAGTAAAGTACTTGTTTAATTGTTTGTTTTGGTGCAGAACAAGAAATCAAAGGCTTTTGCAGAAAGCCTGCCGTTGACAGAAAACACAATGTATAGTTGTATTTCCAAAAAGTGGAAATATAAGTGTGAAAATGTGTATGCCTATTGGTAACTTCAAAATAGGAAACAACTTGTCCATTGCTGTTTACCACTTCTCCAAGTAGATCTTGGATTAAAAGTTAACTTCATGTGAAGTAACAAAATCAATCTTACATAAACGTTATTTCAACATTGTCCAACATTTGCTAAAGTACTATTTAGAAAGACGGTCTCAGAATTTCTTCTTCAACTTCAACTTTTGACCAGCTGAAACAAGTTACACAATTTTTCTTGAGGAAACTGACCCTTTCTGGCTAGCTAGCAAGCATAGCTACACACAATAATACCAAAGTCATTATCAGCATGTGAAGTAGCTAGTTAACAGTAAAATCAATTTAGGAGTCTACAATCTCACCATGTTCAACCTGCAGATCGATGTGCCAGATAGGTGAAGGCAGGGGTGAAAGTAGATTTGATTTCTTACCGGTACGGGACACCCAAGTGCTCACACACATTTTTTTATAAAGAAGCTAATGATCCTCTGTGGCCAAATCATTCTTTCTGGTGTAGTACATATTTTGAATGATTTGATCTATTTCTGTATAGGCTAATTAGGTTAATTAGGCTATATCATTTTGGCTATTTAATTCAATTTACTTTAGGGAATGTTTAGCTTTCCCTATCCTTATGGACACTCCACATACACATTTTAACTTCTGACCCACTGGGAATGTGATGAAAGAAATAAAAGCTGAAATAAATCATTCTCTCTACTATTATTCTGACATTTCACATTCTTAAAATAAAGTGGTGATCCTAACTGACCTAAAACAGGGAATGTTTACAAGGATGAAATGTCAGGAATTGTAAAAAACTTGAGTTTAAATGTATTTGGCTAAGGTGTATGTAAACTTACGACTTCAACTGTAGTGCAGTAATATCTAATAAGTAATATCTAACAATTTCACAACAAAACAATACACACAAATCTAAAGTAAAGGAATGGAATTAAGAATATATAAATATTGGACGAGCAATGTCGGAGCTGCATTGACTAAAATACAGTAGAGTAGAATAGAATACAGTATATACATATGAGATGAGTAATGCAAAATATGTAAACATTATTAAAGTGACTAGTGTTCCATTAATAAAGTGATCAGTGATTTCAAGTCTATGTATACAGTGACTTGCAAAAGTTTTCATCCCCCATTTTCTTGCATTACAACCTGTAATTTGAATGGATTTTTCATGTAATGGACATACACAAAATAGTCTAAATTTGTGAAGTGAAATTTAAAAAATGACTATAAATCAATAAATTCTAAAAAATAAAAAATGGAAAAGTGGTGCGTGCATATATATTCACCCCCTTTGCTATGAAGCCCCTAAAAAGATCTGGTGCAACCAATTACCTTCAGAAGTCAAATAATGAGTTAAACAAAGTCCACCTATGTGCAATCTAAGTGTCACATGATTTGTCACATGATCTCAGTGTATATACACCTGTTCTGAAAGGCCCCAGAGTCTGCAACACCACAAAGCAAGGGGCACCACCAAGCAAGAGGCACCATGAAGACCAAGGAGCTCTTCAAACAGGTCAGGGATAAAGTTGTGGAGAAGTACAGATCAAGGTTGGGTTATAAAAAAATATCCAAAACTTTGAACATCCCACAGAGCACCATTAAATCCATTATTAAAAAATGGAAAGATTATGGCACCACAAAAAAACTACCAAGTGAGGGCCGCCCACCAAAACTCCCAGTCCAGGCAAGGAGGGCATTAATTAGAGAGGCAACAAAAAGACCAAAGATACCCCTGATGCAGTGGAGCTTGGAGTATTTGTCAATAGGACCACTTTAAAGCCTTACACTCCACAGAGCAAGGCTTTACCGAAGAGTGGCCAGAAAAAAGCGATTGCTTAAAAACGTCTTAGGGCTGCAATCCCGTTAACGGGATTGATATGACAACAGCCAGTGAAAGTGCAGAGCACCAAATTCAAACAACAGAAATCTCATAATTAAAATTCCTCAAACATACATGTGTCTTATATCATTTTAAAGGTAATCTTGTTGTTAATCCCACCAAAGTGTCTGATTTCAAATAGGCTTTACAGCGAAAGCACCACAAACTATTATGTTTGGTCAGAGCCAAGCCACAGAAAAACACAGCAATTTTTACAGCCAAAGAGAGGAGTCACAAAAACACAAATAGAGATAAAATGAATCACTAACCTTTGATGAGGTTCATCAGATGACACTCATAGGACTTCATGTTACACAATACATGTATGTTTTGTTCGATAAAGTGCATATTTATTTAAAAAAATCTCAGCATACATTGGCGCGTTATGTTCACTAGTTCCAAAGACATCCGGTGATATTGCAGAGAGCCACATCATTTTCCAGAAATACTCATTATAAATGTTGATGAAAATACAATTGTTAGACATGGAAATATAGATACACTTCTCCTTAATGCAACCGCTGTGTCAGATTTTTAAAAAGCTTTACGGAAAAAGCAAAACATGCAATAATCTGAGTACAGCTTTCAGACAACAAAGCAGCCAAAAAGATATCCGCCATATTGGGTAGTCAACATTAGTCATAAATAGCATTATAAATATTCACTTACCTTTGATGATCTTCATCAGAATGCACTCCCAGGAATCCCAGTTCCACATTAAATGTTTGATTTGTTCGATAATGTCCATCATTTTTGTCCTAAGAGCTGCTTTTGTTAGCACGTTTGGTAAACAAATCCAAAGTCATGAAGCGCATTCCCTAGTTGCAGATGAAATGTCAAAAAGTTCAGTTACTGTCCGTAGAAACATGTCAAACGATGTATGGAATAAATCTTTAGGATGTTTTTAACATAAACTTAAATAATATTCCAACCGGAGAATTCCTTTGTCTTCAGAGAATTGAAATGCGCCTGACCAACACGTGACTGCTGGCAGACCTCTGACTCATTCCTCTCTCATTCGGTCCCACTTTACAGTAGAATCCTCAAACAAGTTTCTAAAGATGGTTGACATCTAGTGGAAGCCTTAGGAAGTGCAACATAACCAATATCCCACTGTGTATTCAATAGGGGCTGGGTTGAAAATCGACCAACCTCAGATTTCCGACTTCCTGTTTGGGTTTCTTTTCAGGTTTTTGCCCACCATATGAGTTCTGTTATACTCACAGACATCATTCAAACAGTTTTAGAAACTTCAGTGTTTTCTATCCAATACTACTAATAATATGCATATATTAGCAACTGGGACTGAGGAGCAGGCCGTTTACTCTGGGCACCTCTGGGCACCTTTCATCCAAGCTACTCAATACAGCCCCTACAGCCATAAGAATTTAATTAAAGAAAAAAATAAGCAAAAATGTTTGGTGTTCACCAATAGGCATGTGGGAGTCTCCCCAAGCACATGGAAGAAGGTACTCTGGTCAGATGAAACAAACATTTAGCTTTTTGGCCATCAAGGAAAACACTATGTCTGGCAAAAACCCAACACCTCTCATCACCCTGAGAATACCATCCACCAGCATGGTGGAGACAGCATCATGCTGTGGGGATGTTTTTCATCGTCAGGGACTGGGACACTGGTCAGAATTGAAGGAATGACGGATGGTGCGTCACTTGAGTGGGTTATGTCACTGACGTGGTCTTCCTGTCTGGGTTGGCGCCCTCCCCCTGGGTTGTGCCGTGGCGGAGATTTTTGTGGGCTATACTCGGACTTGTCTCAGGATGGTAAGTTGGTGGTTGAAGATATCCCTCTAGTGGTGTGGGGGCTGTGCTTTGGCAAAGTGGCTGGGGTTATATCCTTCCTGTTTGGCCCTATCCAGGGGTATCATCGGATGGGGCCACAGTGTCTCTTGACCCCTCCTGTCTCAGCCTCCAGTATTTATGCTGCAGTAGTTTACGTGTCGGGGGCTAGGGTCAGTTTGTTATATCTGGAGTACTTCTCCTGTCTTATGCGGTGTCCTGTGTGAATTTAAGTATGCTCTCTCTAATTCTCTCTTTCTCTCTTTCTTTCTCTCTCTTGGAGGACCTGAGCCCTAGGACCATGCCTCAGGACTACCTGGCATGATGACTCCTTGCTGTCCCCAGTCCACCTGGCCGTGCTGCTGCTCCAGTTTCAACTGTTCTGCCTGCGGCTATAGAACCCTGACCTGTTCAATGGACGTATTACCT